>NC_134483.1:494493088-494670588 GCF_040206685.1 Ascaphus truei | reverse complement strand
ACACACACCCACCCACACTCACAGACACACACATCCACACACAGACACACACACCCAAACTCACACACCCACACTCCCACACTCACAGACACACACTCACAGACACATACTCACACTCACAGACACACACACCCACACCCACCCACCCACACACATCCACACACAGACACACACACCCAAATTCACACACCCACACTCACAGACACACACTCACAGACACACACGCACAGACACACACTCACAGACACACACTCACAGACACACACTCACAGACACACACTCACAGACACACACTCACAGACACACACTCAGACACACACTCACAGACACACACTCACAGACACACACTCACAGACACACACTCAGACACACACTCACAGACACACACTCACAGACACACACTCACAGACACACACTCACAGACACACACTCACAGACACACACTCACTGGGTGGGTGACTGGGTTGGTATTCATTGGAAGGGAGGGGGCCTACCTGTTCCTCCAGGGCCTGCTTGTCCTCCACATGCTGCTCCACATACCAGGGGATTGGGCAGGAGTTGCGGGAGGATCGGGGGGCCAGCAGGGGGATGGGGGGGCCAGCGGGAGGATGGGGGGGGGCCAGCGGGAGTGTGGGGGGACCAGCGGGAGGATAAAGGGGCCAGTGGGAGGATCGGGGGGCCAGTGGGAGGATCGGGCCCCCCCCCCCCTCAGCGCATGCGTGCGCACCCCCCCAGATGGCCCTGCAGGGGCCTGAGGCAGACAGTCGTGGAAGGGGCTGGCTGCCGGAAGGGGGAGGAGTAGAAGCGCTGAGAAGGGAAAGTTGCTGAGAGGCGGGGGAGGAGCGAAGGCACTGCTCAGAGAGCCGGAGGCGGGGTAATCTCCCCAACAACATGAACCCGCCTCCGTCTTTTTTTTTTTTTTCTCGAGCGCTGGAAAAACAGCAGCGCAAGCGCGGGAAATTTAAAAAACACACGTGTGCTGCTTGGGCCAATATTTACTCGCCCGGGGGTTAAATCCACCCGCCCGGGCGTGTAAATATATATATATATATATGTAGCCAGGTCTCCCCAGCGCTACCGCACCCCCCTCACCTGACTGCCGATCGCGGGGGCCGCCGCGTCCAATGGCGGCTCCGTTCGGCAGTGGCAGGGGAGAGGGCGGTCAGGTCCCGGCTCGGGGGTTGCCGGGGACGCGTGCGGCCGGTTGCCAAGGCCGCACGCGCATCTCAGGGCTCCCGGAGCCGGGCGGATAGGGCGCCGCCATTGCGCTTCAACTCGCGCATGCGCAGTGAGTCCCCGGCGGCCCAGTTAGCTCGCGCATGCGCAGGGAGGCTGCGAGAGACAGGGCAGAGTCGCGCATGCGCAGGGAGGCTGCGAGAGGCAGGGAGCAGTTGCGTGAGGGCAGGGAAGGCGCAGGAGAGTCGCGCGAGAGTAGGGGAAGTTAGTGAGAGGTTGCGGCGGCCATTACAGGTTTGTGTAGGCAGAGGGGAGGAACGCACGCGGCCCCAATGTTATTGTAGGGGCCTCGGGACTACAATTCCCATGAGGCATAGCGAGGCAGGCACCAGGTGCTTGATAGGAGCCAATAGGGCTGCAGGACTGCCCTGGAGGAAAGAGATACATTTTCCCGGGCTTTGCATGAGTCACGTCAGTTGGAGCAGCGGAGCAGAAGGGGAAGGAAGGATGCAGGGAGTGAGTGCAACTCCTGCATCCAGATAGGTACCCTCACCCTCCAGGTAGGCCCCAACTCCCCACCAGGTTAGTGGGTAACTGATAAGGGACGGCCCCAGTTAGGGACTCTGCCCTTAGTGTGAGTGCTGTCTTGTCAGAGTCACAGCTATTAGTGCTGTGAGGTCTGACAGGCAGGCACTGTGTTTGTGCAGCACGGTTGCTGCACGGACCAAGTAAGTGGCTGTGCGTAGTGCAGGTAGCTAGTTATAGGGAGGATTAGGGACTAGGGTAGAGGTACACCCCAGGGCCCAGTTAGTCCCCTATGACACCAGAGGAAGCTGTATGGTATAGGGTTGGCCTTAGGACAGGAAATCCTTCACCATAGTTAGAGCAGCAAGAGGGTTGCTGTCTGATCGCGTGTTCAGAGACTGTGTTAAAGAAGCACTCCGGCTGGAGATTCCTTTCCTGTGGATGCAGAGGTGCACCCACTCCTGCAGAGAGCAGTGCAGCACGCCGTGGGATCACTGTGCGGTGTTGCAGAGCTCCAAGGATTTTCCTGACCAGGACTGGTCAGGGAGGTATTATATATATATTAAGTGCACCACCGGGCCCCAACACAGGGAAGCGCTATCCCTCACACTCACACTGGTCTTTATTGCTATGGACACTCAAGAGACTGAGGGGAATGTGATGATGGACATGTGGGTGGGGGATGGTACACAGTTGTATTGATGCACTGTTATTGATATAGTGTTTTGAAGTAAGGTGTTGTCATTGTTCATTCAGTAAACCTGTTATCCATAATACTGTGTATGTGGTTTCTGAGTGGGTTCCTATGTTAGGGTCATTCTACACGTCCATAGAATCCTAAATAGGTGGAGGCGCTGAACGAAGATCCGTTCCAGAGGATTCACCCCAGGCTCTCATTAGCGGAGGCTCAGACTGCCTGTGAGCCTGCAGGTATACGCACCACACCGGTAACAATACATGTTCTACTCACCCACACTACATATGAGATTGGGTGGGGTGGAATACCCGTTACATATATATATATATATATAGGCAATACGATACCGCATCAAGATGAAATATCAGAGGCAGCACTCCAAATGGTAGTCAAAATATTGTATTGAATCAACAAGACATCATTCCAACGTTTCGGTCCACAAACGGGACCTTTATCAAGGTGATGTGATGTACAGAGTGAGAACGAACACACATATATACCTAAAAACCCATTAAGTGTACAGGTGCAAGAAATAATGAACTTAATCACTCCTCCCATCCATGTTGTTTAACCCCTTGTGTACCTGTCAGCAACTCAGCGGTTGCTGCAGCTCTGGAGTACCTGCGTGTATCTGACACGCATCTATGGTTAATGGAACGCAAGGAAATCTCCATTAAAAACCAACTGCGTTTGCGCAAGGTTTCGAACTCTCAAAGTACATAAAACAGCCATTATTTAACTATTTAAATGCTAGCACACTTAGGAAATACATCTATGCATGTTAGAAAACACTCACATATATAATGCAGCCATCCAAAAGGATCAGGTAATCGAGGAATAACGAGGCTGCAAAAAATGGAACCAACTGCGCGTGCGCGAACCGCCGAGGGGTGTAAAATAAATAAATAACTAAAGAGTCTGTTCCTTAAAGGGACACGCACCTCCTGCAGCCAACTGCGCATGTGCGACCATTAGATTAATGCCAACAGTCATAATAACTGCCACGAACTATAGAAACAGCACTCATAGGTGATGAAGACATGTTTGCACCACCAAAAATCATCAAACCCCCTTAAAACGCTGTGGTTTATATGGTTTTATATTAACCATATCTATTGCCACAGCATGTTGCAGTAATGATTTGTGTACTTCATTTATTTATTTTTTATATATCTTGTCAGTATACATCATCATGTATGTTCACATTTTATGGTGTTTTTTTTACCATCACCTTAGGTGCTTTTTTTCAAGTGCTATTTGTTTAGATCCATGTATTCCCTCATGTTGCTTATCAGGGGTTTGATGATTTTTGGTGGTGCAAACATGTCTTCATCACCTATGAGTGCTGTTTCTATAGTTCGTGGCAGTTATTATGACTGTTGGCATTAATCTAATGGTCGCACATGCGCAGTTGGCTGCAGGAGGTGCGTGTCCCTTTAAGGAACAGACTCTTTAGTTATTTATTTATTTTACACCCCTCGGCGGTTCGCGCACGCGCAGTTGGTTCCATTTTTTGCAGCCTCGTTATTCCTCGATTACCTGATCCTTTTGGATGGCTGCATTATATATGTGAGTGTTTTCTAACATGCATAGATGTATTTCCTAAGTGTGCTAGCATTTAAATAGTTAAATAATGGCTGTTTTATGTACTTTGAGAGTTCGAAACCTTGCGCAAACGCAGTTGGTTTTTAATGGAGATTTCCTTGCGTTCCATTAACCATAGATGCGTGTCAGATACACGCAGGTACTCCAGAGCTGCAGCAACCGCTGAGTTGCTGACAGGTACACAAGGGGTTAAACAACATGGATGGGAGGAGTGATTAAGTTCATTATTTCTTGCACCTGTACACTTAATGGGTTTTTAGGTATATATGTGTGTTCGTTCTCACTCTGTAAATCACATTACCTTGATAAAGGTCCCGTTTGTGGACCGAAACGTTGGAATGATGTCTTGTTGATTCAATACAATATTTTGACTACCATTTGGAGTGCTGCCTCTGATATTTCATCTTGATGCGGTATCGTATTGCCTACATTATTTTATAGGATTTGCACCCAGTATTTTGTTGATCCAGACGGGGTGCTTGTGGTTCTTTCAAACTGCTATATATATATATATATATATATATATATATATATATATATATATATATATATATATACACACACAGCTCAACCCTGTTATAACGCGATCCGTTACAAAGCGCATCCGCTTATAACGCAATGCAAGCGTGGCTCCCAATTTTCGTATTTATTGAATACTTTACAACACGATTATTGGTATCTTAAATACTTTATTGTACAATGTATACAATTATACATTATTTCTAACGCGATCCGCTTATAACGCAATGTGATTCTTTGGACTTTGGAACGCTTTGCACAGCGTTTTAAGGGGGTTGAGCTGTATCTCTCTCTCTCTCATTTTTTTTTTTTATATATATATATATATGTGTCCTGGATCACACCAACAGATGGCAATCCGATCCGGGTTCACTTGCAGCAGCTTTGGATGGATAATTTGCCGATTTCTTGCTTGTAGTGCGATTTCAAAGTAACACAGATACTGAAAGTGAACCGGATCGGATTCCCATCTGTTGGTGTGATCCAGGACATTGTTACCTGTCTGGTGGTGATTATATCACGAACTGCTTGTATTCCTTTTACCTTTGTGAGTGTCCTTAATCCCCTTGTCCTTTTTTAATATTAAATGTACTGATTTACACTATGGGACGTGCGCTCTCTGTTCTCTTGTTTCTATAGATTTCTGTTGGAATTGGTTTTTCCTTCTGAGAGCAGCCTTGGATCCCTGGAACGTATCTGAATCTTTTTGGACTACATTAAGGGTTGGACTTTCTGTATACATTTTGGCTTTTTCTTTTTTTCTTGTTTGTTATTAATATATATTTTTTATGTATATTGTTACTATTGATGGCACTAACACTTTTTTAGAATATATATATATATATATATATATATTCAGAATTGTTATATACCCTTCTGTTTTATCTTGTTAAGACGTAATACAATAGTCTTTATTTGTATTTTCATAATTATTCATACTTCCGGAGACTCCATGCTTCATTCGTATAACTTAAAAAAATAGAAATAAACAAAAACAAAAAATGCAACCTGGAGTTAACCAGCTGTCTTGTGCTTTCAAGTCTTTCAAAAAACGAAATACTCGTTTCTGTTCCAGATGAGATTTTTCTGTTTTGGGTTTTTGAAAGACAATATTACGATCTTCAGGTAATATCTTTTCTAAAATGTGGTCCTTCTGTAGAACATACCAGTGGTTGGGAAATATATTTTTAAGTTGTGGTTTTTTAAGCTGTTGAGCTAAATCATGTAATAAAAGGTGAAAGTTTATTCAAATGTAGTTCATTGTCCCTCTGAATTCTCTTATTATATTTTATTAATTCACTTTTTTAAATGGTCTAATTTGTTAAATGCGTATTTTTAAAAAGAAACCTATATTTTAATCGTCTTAATTGATTTAAAAAGTCTTCCTGAGGCCCATGTGCAGCGCGAACTTAAACGGCGGCTTAGCACACAAGCGCCTCAATATCTTAGGTAATAATATAAGCCTACATGGAAAATTGTGTGCTCTGCTTAAAGTCCTCCTAGAAAACTATGTAATTAGTAAAATATACCAAAAAGGTCACAGTGCTATGTCTTCTTAAGGCAGGTTCCTCGGCTCTTCAAGGTCCTACCAGGGGACCTCCAACAACATGCAAAGAAAAAGGAGACAAGCACAACCTTGTTTCAGAAAATGTGCAAAATATATCATTTGGGCCACAAGCCCCAATTCTCACTTACACAGGTGGTAGTAGTAGTAGTAGTAGTAGTAGTAGTAGTGCAGCATCAGAGGTTACATAAGTTAGGAGCTCTAGTTGTCACCGCTGTGTAGCCAGTACATCACAGTGTCCTGTAGTGTGTGGAGACTCTGGAGCGGTGCAGCTGCTGGCAACAGCAGGGCTCCCGGCATCCTTGTGTGCTTCCACACTTCCGGATTCATCCGTTAGCGTCTGACGTCCTGCGTCACACATCAAAGATGGCAAATTGCCAAAGAGAGCTCCTTTCGCCTCGTATCTCCTCTGCTAAAGTGAAACAGCGCCACCTAGCGATCCCTACACGTTTCACTTGTCCAAAAAGCTTTGTCAGGGGAAGTGTCTGTGTACTCTACTTGTATACCTATCGAATTGTCTGTCTCAAATCATCCCCTGCTGTGTCTATTTTAGTTGTAACAACTAGGTGAAACCATATTTCAATTATCTCTCTTCAAATTATCCCTTGATGTGTCTATTAATTAAATTCAACTTGTAACACCTAGGCAGGACAACACCCTGTTTAGACATACCATCTGTTTTTTGTGCTAATTGAATTGTCAGGGTAGCACCTAATTCAGATGATTTGTAAGGCCTATATAGCTAGAGACACATTGGGGGAGAAGTAGCATACAGTGTGGGTTTAAAAGGGAGTTCAACAGGAGTGAACAAGTGGACAACACAACACCTACTGGCCCTGATTCCTGGATTTGAACTACGCTGGAAAGGAGGATATTATCTATACCAGACTGCACATCTCAACATTAAACTATTGGTGCCATGCCGCCTCTACTATTTATATTTGCTTTGACATCACTTCTCTTAAAAATACGTGCTTCTTTCTTCCAATCTCATTATGTCTTTAACTCTATTTATATATCTTCATCTTTCCTTCCTTTGCCACTTCTCAATTCACATCAACTCTTTTCTTACCTGCGCCCTCTGACACTACATAGCTATACCCCCAGCACCAAAACACACCGCTACAAATCATCCTCACACATTCGCTTTCTTTCCATGCTTCTCCTCCTTGCTTCTGGGGATATCTATCCCAATCCTGGTCCCTGTCTTATTTTCACATGCTCTCATCCTCTCCTCCCACATGCAACTTCTACTCCTTCTGGTGTCAACCACTCTAATCTCATACTCATCCCCTGTCTACCTCCCTCCGCTCTCCCTTTCTCCTGTGCCCTTTAGAATGCACGCTCCCTTTCCAAAAAATTCCTTTCTGTGCATGACTTCTTTTTCTCTCACACTCTGCTCCTCTTTGCTATAACTGAGAATTGGCTCACCCAGTCTGACTGCTCTGGAAGCTGCCCTCTCCTATGGTGGCATTTATTTCTCCCACACTCCACGCCCTGATGGCAGGGGTGGAGGCGTGGGGCTCCCCCACTCTTCTCTCTGCCATCACCAAACCCTTCTTATTCCTCCCTCTATTGCTTTTCCCTCCTTTGAGGCTCACACTGTCCAGATCTTCTCTCCTTTCCCTGTCCACGTGGCGGTCATCTATCGCCCACCTACCTTTACTCATCCCCCTTCTGTCTTTCTCTCTCACTTTGAATTCTGGCTCTCTTTCTCTCTTCAGACTCCCCTGTTCTTCTCCTTGGGGACTTCAACTTCCATATTGATGACCCCTCTCTCTCCTGAGTTTCCCGCTTTCTCTAACCTCTTCTTTTGGCCTTCAACAGTGGCAGGCAGCCAGCACCCACAAGGATGGCCATTACAGTACCTAGATCTGGTCTTCACTTCAAACTTTTCTCTCTCTGATATCTACATTTCCCCCTTTCCTCTCTCTGACCATCACCTCATCTCATTTACTCGCTTTGAATGCCTCTGAAGGAAATCTCACACTCTCGCAGACTTCCTTCACTACAAATTTATGCTATCCTGTTTTAACTCTGCCCTCTCTCAGGCTAAAAAAACAACTTTTCTTCACTAATCAACATGCACAAGTCTAACCCACGCCGACTCTCTTCTGTCTTTGACTCTCTACTCAGACCATCCTCTGCTGCCTGTTCTTCTTCCTCCATCTCACCTCAGGACTTTGCTGACTATTTCAAGGAAAATGTGGAATCCATATATCAGTACATCCCCTCTGTATCCTTCTCCCATCCTACACTTCTTCCTAACTCTCCGCCTGTCCTCCTTGACTCTTTTTCCACTGTCACGGAGGTGGTGGTGTCGTTGCTGATCTCCTCTTCTCCCTCTACTACCTGTCCTCTTGACCCCATTCCCTCCCATCTCCTTAAACTCTTGCTCCTACTATAATCCCTACACTCACACACATTTTTAACTCATCCCTCTACTCTGGTACATTTCCCTCCTCCTTGAAACATGCAACAGTTATAACATTACTCAAAAACATCAAGCTTGACCCTAACTGTCTTTATAACTATCGGCCTGTCTCCCTCCTGCCTTTTGCCTCTAAACTCCTTGAATGTCTTGTATTCTATCGCTCGTTCCATTTTCTCAACACCTATTCTCTCCTTGACCCTCTACAATCTGGCTTCCGCACTGCTCACTCCATTGAAACAGCCCTCACTAAAATAACTAATGACCTTCATGCTGCCAAAGACAGAGGTCATTAAACTCTTCTCATATTACTCAACCTCTCTGCAGCATTTCATACTGTGGACCACCCTCTGCTCCTTCACATTCTCTATACTCTAGGTATTCGGAACAAAGCTCTATCCTGGATCTCCTCTTACCTCTATCACCATACTTTCAGTGTCTATTTTGCTAACATCTCCTCCTCTATCAATCTCTCTGTGGGGGTACCCCAGGGCTCTGTCCTGAGACCTCTTCTTTTTTCTCTGTACACACTCTCTCTAGGTGATATAATCACATCTTTTGGGTTCGATTATCACTTCTATGCTGATGGCACACAAATTTACTTTTCAACTCCTGATCTTACACCTGCTGTACAGCCTAAAGTTTCTGAATGTCTTTCTGCTATATCATCCTGGATGGCCCTCCACCAACTTAAACTTTATGTTTTTTGAAGGGAATGTTTGATGGGGGGTGTCAATGATCAGCTAATTAGGATATGTGACTTTTAATGAGTCCACTGATGCTTTCACACGGCTTTGATGAATGGAAGGAGTGGTTCACTGAGTAAATGCACTAACTCTGCAAACAATAATACTGCAAAAGAGCCTAGTTCAAAGTAATGTGATCTTGTGACCTTAAGCAAGTCACTTTATCTTTTCCCCCTCCACAAACGATAAATCAAAGAGATATGGTGCTGGGACTTGTGCTTGCAAAGATTATATGTACAGTATGGCATTGCTATTATTAATATTAATTAATATTATTATCCGTTGCTATTTTTAATATTAATAATGATATTAATTGCAGTTAATTCTAATAGACAATAATGTAATTCATAACTAAAACTGCTATTAATATCATCAATAATATCATTCATAATAATAACTGAAATTAATATAATCAATAACAATTAAGATTATTTATAATAACTGCTAATAATATAATTCCTTATAGTAATAGCAAATAATATAATTCATAATTAAACTGCTTTTAATATCTTTAATAATAATCATAGCAAATAAGATAATTCATAGTAATATTATTAATAATATTAATTGCTATTGTTATTTGCTATTATTAATATTAATAATTGATATTAATTGGTTATTATTATTATTGATAATATTCAGTGCTATTATGCTACATACAGTATGTACAGTAAGTCAGTTCATGTTCTGCAGTAATAAAATACCTTGTGTGACTGGTAAGGCTGACAAACCTCATCTATTGAGGCTATCTTGAAAATCTCTGTTGCTTGTTGTACACCTTTGAGGTGGCATGAAAAAAAAACAAAGTTGTTTGCAGCGGCTCGCATAACAGTGCTACGGGAATAGCAGCGGTGGGCAAAACATGCGAGTTTGAGTCTTTTTTGACAAACCAGTCGGATTGTCAAAGCAAGAGTGAAAGCGCTTCTTAAAAAAAAAAACGTTTGGACAAGCGATACGGGTCTACAAAATAGCAAAGCATACCAATCCACTTCTAAAGTGCTATTTAGAAGCGGGATGTCACACTTCGGAGCTACTAGAATAGACTCCCATGTACTCATCAATTGTCATCTGCCATAATGCAGTTTAGTAACTAAGCAATGAAATATGTTACAATCCTTATTCAACCATAATTTAATACACAGTGCCACAATATATATATTTTACATACATGAATATTGAATTCAAATATATCATGGTATACTGTAAACGGCAAATTGGAGATGTTGTTTTCCTGACAATCCTGATTTTTATTTTTTAAATAAGACTATTTCCTTATTACACATTAGATGTCAACCTTAAGATATGAACCAGTATTAATGTCTTTTATGTGACATAAATCAATTAATCAATCCTCATACCATTATGTCTGCCATCATGCAGATGCCAATAAAAGGGATGTTTAATTTATTTACCAATGTAGTATCAACATGATTTCTACTTGAAGTCCAATATTTTGATACAATATATAAATTAAAGTGTACCAACTACACACCATCCCTGGCTACATCAAGGACTACCGAAAAAAAAAATCAGCATACCATTAAAACAGAGACACCAAAGATGCTGAAAAATTATATCGGAAACAAACATACTATATATTTATCTTACTGTGTGGGAATGTTGGAAAATAGTTACTGAAGATCACAACAACTACTGTTTGTTTTTGTTTTCTTTCTTACTTTCTTACAATTTTTAGATATTTTATATTTTTCTTTCCTTGAATTAAAATCTGTTTAAAGAATTGCAAGCTCCTAAACAGAGGTAGGTGTGTGTGTGTGTGTGTGTGTGTGTGTGTGTGTGTGTGTGTGTGTGTGTGTGTGTGTGTGTGTGTGTGTGTGTGTGTGTGTGTGTGTGTGTGTGTGTGTGTGTGTGTGTGTGTGTGTGTGTCCGTCCTAGATAGCTGTGTATAGAATATGAAAATCATAGGTTTTGTATTTGAAACATTTTTACCAAGGAAGATGAATTGAGATGTACATCCTGTTTCTGAGTTTGTCCAGTTGAAAACACAGAAATATTTTTTTAAAGCAATTATTATCTGCCTCCTTTAAATAATTGCTGTTCTGCAATATGGCTTTCTGCATGTCTGTGTGACTTTATAAAGGTTAACAGCCCTCTTCCTGTTCATCTGAATTAAACAATTAATGAAGTGCTTCTTATTTCCATTCTAAACAGGCTGATTTACAGGGATAAGGACATACAGAAGAAATACTTTGCAGAGTGCAGGAAGTTGCTCATCAAATGAAATTACCTGATGTTCAGTTTGGCATAACAAATTCAGTCAAACATTGAATGCATTTATTTTGTAATAAATCTAGAAAAGTGCCTGCCATCAATATGTAGCTGCACAAATTAATTTAGTATTGTTGTGTTTTTTTTATTGGTGTGCTTAAGAATATTTGGAGTAAAGATATTGTAATCCTGCACCATATTTAATGCACAAAGTTTTACATTGTACACAAAGTATTTTTTTATAAAATGGCTCCAGGAAAATATTTAATTTTCTATACAGTAGTTCATAGTTAAGATACAGTTAATATTTGACATGCAGTCTTGTGAAGCTGAAAACAAATATTCAACAGGATACCGTAATTCATCAGGAAAATATTAGTAATAAACAACTATAATGGCCCAAATAGGTATGCTCTTTTCTCCCGGCCAAACTGCAGTTCACCTAGTGAACAGTACAGTATATAGCTATAAAGCTGTCTTAAAAATATATTTTGAAATACAAAAAGTATCCCTGAACTTTGAAATACTATTCCTTATTTTAGCACAGGTGCCAGAATATCATTGATTTATTTGTGAAGTGTAGAGATTAACATATTGAAGCAAATCTTTGGTCAGCCTGAAGAGGTCCTGGGTATATTAGAAAAATAACATAACTTTACAATGTAGTGAATATATTTCGTTATCGGAGTTCATTTGCCTTCTGCATACATCTCTTTACCATTTATTCAAGCAGAATATATATTTTATAGAGTTTAAAATGAAATACACTATCCACAAATAATATGAAGTGACAATTAAATGGACATATCTTGTGGTCATTGTTAGCTCCCAGATCAGTTTGTTTTACAAGGATTCTGTAATGCGTCAGACAACAGCTTGCCCAAGGATAGGACATGCAATGCCAGTGGAGCCAATCATAGACACTGCACTTCAGAGATACAGTAAATAGTATGTCTTTAATATGACTTGTTAATATTGAGGATTCTTGATGCAGAAGGCACTGTGACAGAGCGGCCTTCTAGTGACGGTTAAGGAAGACGAACACTGCACCAGCTTCTCAAGAAGAGTATTCTTTATTCCCACTATTGGGATAAAATCACACTGTGGCACACCTTTTGTTTTTTGTTTTTTAACAAAGCAAACAAACAGCAGACGTTAGCTAAGCAAAATCATAGTCCATAAACATGATAACAGGATGGGAGTTTGAGCTTTCCCCCCAGACAAACTGTCTGGGAACTTGCTCCTTCACAGGTTGTTAAAAGGCTGACTCCAGGGAGTCTGCTGCCTCTGTTTTTAACCTCCAGTCCCAATCCGGCATTGATTGGGAACCATCCCTGCCATCTAGCAGCCCTGGAACCTAGGGAGTGTACTCCTGGGCCTGAAACAGTGAGGGAGTTTTAATTCTTTCACGTCCTATCTTCCTACACACCCTATACACTCCCTCAAAGGCACATACTGTAAAAAGCTATGATATGGCATACAGTGTAAGTTGGTATGTCTTAATTTGCAGAACAGTGTGGTGAGAGTGAGTACAATGCTTCAAGCCAAAACTGCAGCTGAACACTACTTTACCCGACGTAAAGATGCATTGACTGAAATATTTGAATTGTATGGATGCAAAATGCTTTACTGAGAGACCAGAATCTGAAATTGGGAAAGGCTCATTTAGGTTCCAGCCACCTGTGAATTAATGCTCTAGTTACTCTGGCTCCTAGTCTGCCTTATGTTCTCTTTCTGGCAGCAGATACATTGTTTTTGCAAAACAGGGAACTCAAACTGTATTTCATAATGAGGTATGAAAACAGGGGATAGGGTACATGTTTATTATCTTCTTCCATCATAATGGCAAAAATAAATATATTGTATTACTCTAAGCATCTCCATACGAGTATGGGTTGTCTCAAAAGTGCATCCCAAATACTCAGGAACAAGCCTGAATTCTTATATTAAATATGATAACTATACAACTGTCTCTTGCACCTTGCACTTCACACAAGGGTAGTCAACATACTGTAACCATGCTCTGCTACAACAAAGGGAAACTGTTTAGTCCGTGTAGGTGATACACTATTATCTAATCATGCTGAGAATGGTTTGTAACAGTGTGCCAAAAATCGTACAGAGCATTATTATAATTATAATGTATTTATAATGCAGCCGCCTATTCTGCAGCACAGTACAATAGTCTCAAAAAAGGTAAACTACAAAATGACCATATTAGCACTGGTACAGTACGTAAGGACGTATGTTCTCCAAGGAGCTTACAATCTAAATGGAAGAGAGAGTACAAACATGAGACAAATTAGGGAAATTAGCTTGTTATGTTTCCAAATGCTGCTGGACCTGAAGCCAATAGCTGAGTTGCTCTTCCTTTTTTAACAGATGAGAGGTGTTACACAACTGCCTTTGGGGGACAATGATGTATATGGTATAGTTTTACTTTTGTACTGATTGAGAGTAGCTGTGAGGGTGTAAATTCCATTTAAAGGTTGGGAGAGAGAGTCATAGGGTGGGAAAATCTGCTCTTCTTTGGAGCTGTTACCACCTTCCAAGCTAGAATCCTGGTCCCCGGTATCAGGGGTGAAGGTCCAGGGTAGGTGGCTTCCCTCAGAAAGTAATCTTTGAGATGTAAGCTGATGAAACTTTATCCCTCAGGCATAAAATTAGTATCACATAATTATATATACAGAAAAAAAAGACGTATTTATAATTATATTTCAGCACGTTTTTGTAGAAACCTACACAATTGACAATACAGGGAATGAGACAGAAGCAGCAAACATGAAACACAATAATAAGGGAATACCTGCTTACAGTTAATAATCTATGACAAATAAAACAACAGTCTTTAAATAATGACAGTAGAAATCAGGTGCAAAAAAATAAGTAAAGCGAAACAATAACCTAATTAGTGAGATCAATTATATATGTTGGCAGTGTATCTCTATGCAAAATATCCATCCAAGCTTAATGCTTGACAATCATTTCTCTCTCTCCAGAAATAGAACCAGTAATTGAGTCTGTTCACAATATCTGTGGACAAAAATTTCATAATTGATCTCCATCATCTTGTTTTTGAAGTAGAAGAGTAATAATATTTTGAACAGAGATCAATTTAAGTTTGGCATCTGAAACTTAGGGGAAGGTGACATCCCTCATATATTTTGAATATTTTCTTTTTTTTTGTGTCTGCAAAATATATGTTATCTCTTGGAACCAGCTAATGAAACATTACTTTAAGGAAACAATATTGTGAAATAAAAAAAATATTCTAATCTTCATACAGTGTTTACAGTGTTTTAGATAATGTTAGCCATTCTTCAATTATTCATTGAACTCTGACAAGAATGCCTTAGGCAGTATGTTAGCCAATAAAATAAACACAATTCACAAAATAATATAATGTCAAAAAAATGATGAAATGTACCAATTTCAGTGACCAGATTTGGCTATTCTTCCCTAAAGGAAATGTATAATGATCGTGTAAAAAAAAAAAACAACCCAGATATTCGAGCACGTAAAGTTCAATGGTTCCACATACGATGGATCTAGGTTGTTAAGGAAACCAAGACAATTAGACCACCACCATTTTCATACTGCGTTAGCCATAAAGTATAAAAAGAAGCAGATGGCTACTTAAGAGAAGATCTAAATATAAATTATATAGACTTTAAAAGTTGCCTTGATACATGAAATCTTTGGCTTAAACCCTGCTGCAAGGATAGGAAATTTGCATTCCATTACAGTTTTTTTTTTTCCATTTTTTTATTTTTACATTTGCAAAGCTCTTAATAATTTGCCTTCACCTTCAGCTCAATTTTTGTTAATGTTCCCATGGTTTTATAGAGTGTTGTTTCCTGAGGCACTTTTTACATTTGGATTTGGAAAGTGTTAGAAGTTTAGAAGTGTTGTTTTTGTGTGAAAAATGGTGGAACAGTACTGCAAATTAAAGCATTTATGAGATTGGCTCTCATGTGCCAGCAACGCGGTCCTCTTGGTCCAACTCGAGGTAGCAGCGTCCTCCCGTGACCCTCCTTCGTGTACCCGGAAGTAGAATCCCTCCTATTGGGTGCTCGGCAGAAAGAGTCCCTCCGGGAACCAGCAACTGGAAATCCTCTATGCTGGTAGCAGGATCGTGGGAGACACAGGAACTCACGTCTCACATCCAACAGCAGCAATGTTCATGGGCAAATGACGGCCACAATCAGACCACGCCCTACGCGTTTTGTCATCGATGATGACTTCATCAGGGGATACCCACTAGGCAACCCTTCACCGTATTTATAGAGAGACATTGCATCAATTGATTAATTAATTAAACACATAAATAGAAATAAATAATAATAATACAATTCATATGTTGTTATAAAAACCCGGCTGAGTTAACTAGAGATCGAGTTTAAAAGGGGGACAAAATGGGGGATTACAATTTAATTGGGAACAATATCTAACATATATCAACAATAATCAATTATATTATCAACAATCAATTAAACTGACAATTGTTAACCTCAGTAGCAAAAAAGGAATGAAGAAAAATAACTAAAAAATGAAATATAAAAAAATAAAAATATAAAGAAAATTGTTAAGAAAAATATATATAACTATTATGAAAAGGGAAAGGAATGATAAATATGTTTAAATTATACTAAAAATTGTATATATAATAGAACTAAATTACTGCAACATATGTTAAGTTGCACCAAATTTAGATATCCAGTTTAACAATTAACCTCTAACATATGTGAATATATAAATTATCAGGATCTGGAGTAAAATATATTACAATTCTATCTAGGCAGATGTTATAAAATGTATTCTTAGACAACCAATATTATTGGCCTCATCCTCTATATCCAACCACATCTGTCTACAAATACATTAAGAATTGGCAACCCACAAAAATACACATAGTTAATATACCAAGTATCACACATCCATACATGAATGTGAGTACCAGGTTGAATGATTACAAGAGGAGCCAGAGCAGCAACAGATGGATTAAAAGCAAGAAGAGAAGAAGAACATGGCTTGCGTCTAAATTGTTGGGTTTAAATACCCATATGATGTGCGCTGTGTTTGTGAAAAATAATATATGTGTGATCATTAAATTATAATAAACTAAATATTAATATAATTTAATTTTAACTATGTGTAAGTGATATGAATAAATAAAGTGTTGAGAATAATTGAGAAGTGTTGAGAATGATCCTATATATGAGAACAATGTGATATTGTGTAACCTATATGAACCTATTGTATCTTATATAAGTGATGTGAATAAATAAAATATTGAGAATGATCCTATACATGAGAACAATGCGATATTGTGTAACCTATATGAATCTATTGTATCTTATATAAACTAAGTGTGTGCTAAATGTGAACTCTAAATGACTGTGATTAAAAATATATATAACCATTTGTGAAAATAAACCAGATACATCAATGTCAAATGGTGATGTATACCATATAAACCGACCACTATTACCATTTTCATATATTTTTTTTATATATAGTGCATAAACACATAATGTATATATAAAGTGAACCTCAATGACCAGACATATGACCATAGCCCGGAGGGAATGCAAAAGCATTCAACCCAGACCTCTGGAATACCACCCAATGCATTGAGTGATAAAACTATGGTACTTATGTCAATATGGTCATTTGGGTAAGTGGTATCCAAAATGTACATCCAATATGTTTCTCTTGTACATAATCTTTGGAAACGATCCCCTCCCATAAAGGAAGGGGGAATGAACTCAATGCCCATAACGGATAGGGATTTTCATTCCCCCTTCCTTTATGGGAGGGGATCGTTTCCAAAGATTATGCATTGGGTGGTATTCCGGAGGTCTGGGTTGAATGCTTTTGCATTCCCTCCGGGCTATGGTCATATGTCTGGTCATTCTTTATATTTTTATTTTTTTATATTTCATTTTTTAGTTATTTTTCTTCATTCCTTTTTTGCTACTGAGGTTAACAATTGTCAGTTTAATTGATTGTTGATAATATAATTGATTATTGTTGATATACTGTATGTTAGATATTGTTCCCAATTAAATTGTAATCCCCCATATTGTCCCCCTTTTAAACTCAATCTCTAGTTAACTCAGCCTGGTCCTCATAACAACATATGAATTGTATTATTATTATTTATTTTGATTTATGTGTTTAATTAATTAATCAATTGATGCAATGCCTCTCTATAAATACGGTGAATGGTTGCCTAGTGGGTATCCCCTGATGAAGTCATCATCGATGATGAAACACGTAGGGCGTGGTCTGATTGTGGCTGTCATTTGCCCATGAACATTGCTGCTGTTGGATGTGAGACGTGAGTTCCTGTGTCTCCCACGATCCTGCTCCCAGCATAGAGGATTTCCAGTTACTTGTTCCCGGAGGGACTCTTTCTGCCGAGCACCCAATAGGAGGGATTCTACTTCTGGGTACACGAAGGAGGGTCATGGGAGGACGCTGCTACCGCGAGTTGGACCGAGAGGACCGCGTTGCTGGCACATGAGAGCCAATCTCATAAATGCTTTAATTTGTAGTACTCTTGTGAGTGGGCATTTGTTTGATTTTATGTTCCTTTAATACATATTTTATTACGTTAATGCACTAGGTGTGCGCCTGTTTTTTTCTTTCTTTTTTCACAGATTTGGTCAGGGATTGGTGATCCCATTGAAACGGGCTGCAACCATCTGGGAGCATTATACATTGGAGCAGGACTTTGTTTTTTCAAAGGTTTTTTTTAAAGGTTTTTCATTTACTTAATTATTATATTTTTTTTAAATTAAATATTTTATAATATATATCCTTTTGGTATATAATAATTGTTTCCTTTTTGAGATCATAAGTTCATATCATTTTGTAATAGCCACCATCATACTGCCCCACTAGGCATATTCACCTGTTAGTTTAATAGTTCTTGATTGTCATTAGCTGTAAATCAATGTATTTTAGAGGCGCTACTTCATTGTTTTTTGTTCTTGTTTTATATATATATATATATATATATATATATATATATATATATATATATATATATATATATATATATAATACCCATGTGTGTGTTTCCATGGGTCACAAAACCTACTGTACATAATTCATCTTATTCTCACGTTATACAGTGCTTAGTATCTGTATTCACTGTTTATTGCAGCAGGAAAATCTCTAAAGAATTCATGTAAAGAAGTAGATAGAAAGCTGAAAGTGACTACTGGGTGCTCATTTGCATGTTATTACACAGAATCCTATATGATTAGTAGGATGAGCGAAGCAGCATTTATAGCCTTTCTTTCTCTCTTTCTTTCCTCCATCTTTTATTTGTTTCCTTCCTTTCTTTCTTTTTATAAAGCATGCCTTAAGGTCCAGTCCTACTTTACAACATATATGAGAAATCAAAGCAGGACAAGTCAGTTTCTCTCTCTCTCTCTTTGGAAGAACAAACAGAGGCACATACAGTGGTGAAGTAAGTATTTATTGGTATGATAGTTGAGAGTAACGTAAGAAAAATGCGCTCACAAACGTAAAGATGTAGCCAGTCTTACTGTTCCCAGTGCTGTGATCTCACGCATTACCAGGAGGATTAGTGCTGTATAAGGTCCAATCGAAAGAAATGGATCTGGTAACAACCCCAGCGAAACGTTTTTTTGCCATTAAACCGGCTACATCTGTAATAGCATAAAATAGCATCAATCAAGAAAAAGCTTGCTGCGATGTTATGGCTCTTGAAGTGAAGACCTGCAACACGCTCCTCCAGGAGACCACGTAAGTCTGTGTTTTTCGGCTCAATGGGTCTGAGTACTGAAGTAACTAGTCGCGTTATATAATAACGTAACGCCTCTGTTTGTGGTTCTTTTGAGCTATTTTGGAAACAAGAATTAGCCCTTTCTTGGAGAGCTGCTGCCGCCTATTGGATTTGATTCTACAACATTTCTGGTCTAAAATAATCATTTTAATATGACAGAAGTCGTCCTACTGTATACTGTATTTTGTTTTATTTAACCAATGTTGGTATTTAGTACTGCACTATTATTGTCCTGTTTCCTCTCTTGTGAAAGGAGGTACTGTATATGTAACAGAAGCAGGTGCACAAATGCAGCTGGATCTGAGTGCTGGGAAACAGTTCCTGTACCCCACCCTGAGACAAATGATCACTAGTTATTATGCATAATTATATGGTAGCATGAATCAGACTTTATTGAAATGGCATGCAATTGTGCTTTCATTAAATTAGAGCTTTGCATCTTGATTACTGAAACACTAAGCTGTTTTATTTCCATGTCATTTGTTTATTTGCTTTGGATTTTTTTATTTTTTTATTATTAGAACTTAACACATTGCTTGCAAATTATGACCAGATTGGCTTCAGTTAGTGATGTGCGAATATGTCAAAGTTCGGCCCGCAAGCTTTCAGACAACTTTTCTATTTCTTTGCAAACCCACAAAAGTTTGTTGGAACCTCTTGTTATTAAAAAAATGTGCAAAAGCAGGAAATTCTGCCTGTGTCTCTATTTTGCTATTTTTCCACTGCAATGTTTAGTTTTTTGTTTGTTGAAGCAAACTTTTTACATTGGCTTCCCTTTTAAACAAATTTTAGAATAATCAATGAAAAAAACTTTTTTT
The DNA here is from genome assembly GCF_040206685.1 of Ascaphus truei. Classification (NCBI taxonomy): domain Eukaryota; kingdom Metazoa; phylum Chordata; class Amphibia; order Anura; family Ascaphidae; genus Ascaphus; species Ascaphus truei. The sequence goes on along the minus strand of NC_134483.1, from coordinate 494,650,456 downwards.
TAAATCGAGACGAATTCTTGCAAAGTAACGTCATTTTTTTTATTGGATTCAAACTTTGGCAAAAGGTTCACCCATGTATAGCTTCAATAAGATTTTCTTCTGAATACAGGTAAACCCCGTTATAACGCGGTCCTCGGGGTCCACCCCGAGACCACCGCGTTAGTAACGGGGTCGCGGGGAAAAAAATGGCCGCCGCATCGGTGCATCATCACCCTCTCCCCCCAGCAGCACCCTTCACCCCGTGGAACAGGAAATGGGAGCGGGGATGTCCCTCCGGTCCCCGCTTCCCCCTGTCACCGCTTACTTTCTCCCCACCGCTGTCCCCGCTGCCTGCGCGGGAGGAGGGGGGGAGCGGGTGGTGGTGCTGGTCGCGGTCTTTCCTCTGTTCCGACCTCCACCCCCCCGTCTGTGTAGAGTGAGAGAGTGTGTGTGTGTATGTACAGTATACAGTATATGGGAGAGAAACTGTGTGTGTGTATATGTGTGCTGTGTGTAAGTGTGTCTAGGTGTGTGTAAGTGTGTCTAGGTGTGTATAAGTGTGTGAAAGTGTGTGTAAGTGTGTATAAGTGTGTGTAAGTGTGTCTAAGTGTAAGTGTGTGTAAGTGTGTGTAAGTGGGTGTAAGTGTGTGTAAGTGTTTGAAAGTGTTTGAAAGTGTGTGTGTGTGGGTCTTGGGGAGTGTGTACAGTGTGCAATGTGCAGTGTGTGCAGTGTGAGCAGTGAGCAGTGTGTGCAGTGTGAGCAATGAGCAGTGTGTGTGCAGTGTGAGCAATGAGCAGTGTGTGTGCAGTGTGCAGTGTGTGCAGTGTGAGCAGTGTGCAGTGTGTGCAGTGAGAGTGTGTGCTGTGTGCAGTGTGCAGTATGAGCAATGAGCAGTGTGTGTGCAGTGTGCAGTGTGTGCAGTGAGAGTGTGTGCTGTGTGCAGTGTGCAGTATGAGCAATGAGCAGTGTGTGTGCAGTGTGCAGTGTGTGCAGTGAGAGTGTGTGCTGTGTGCAGTGTGCAGTGTGTGCAGTGTGAGCAGTGTTTAGTGTGTGCAGTGAGAGAGTGTGCAGTGTTCAGTGTGTGCAGTGTGAGCAATGAGCAGTGTGTGTGCAGTGTGAGCAGTGTGCAGTGTGTGCAGTGAGAGTGTGTGCTGTGTGCAGTGTGCAGTATGAGCAATGAGCAGTGTGTGTGCAGTGAGAGTGTGTGCTGTGTGCAGTGTGTGCAGTGTGAGCAGTGTGCAGTGTGCAGTGTGTGCAGTGAGAGTGTGCAGTGTGCAGTGTGTGCAGTGAGAGTGTGTGCTGTGTGCAGTGTGTGCAGTGTGTGCAGTGAGCAGTGTGTGCAGTGAGAGTGTGTGCAGTGTGTGCAGTGTGTGCCGTGTGCAAAAAAAATAAAAATTTTAATTTAAAAAAATTATTTATTTATTTTTTCAAAACGGGAGCCACGGGAAAACCGCGTTATAACCAAATCGCGGTATAACGAGGCGCGTTATAACGGGGTTTACCTGTACGTAGTAGATGTACATTGCATACTAATTATGCAATAGGCTCACTTCATATTAGCAAGCTATATCAGGTCATCTGGTACATTTAATATCAATTCCACAATACAAACAAGGGCATACCATTCAGAAAATGGCCATAAGTTTAATGGAGAAGTCGGTTTTCCCCATTTACCACCTCAAGTTACTGAGAATTCTTAAAAATCTTATGTACATGAGAGATGCCACACCTTGCTTTATCCAGACAGGACCTTACTCTTTGGAGAGAATCCCACTCACTGGAAGGCCCTCTCACTAATTGGAATGACAGATTCAGCTATGACTCGTATTCAGCTAAGGAAAGACTTCCTCATTTAAAGATAATCTAATATAAGTGAGTACAGTATATACTCTCATTACAAAGCAGTCCTTACCATTAGAAGACAATTGTCAGTATCATCAGACCACAGTTGGAGAGCAGTCTAAGTGGCCTATTCTATACACTTTGATAACTAACTCATCGAGGATTTCGAGCAGTTCACAAATGATTTGGCAAGTTTGCTATTCAGAAAGCTAAGATAACCTGCCAAACTCGTTCGGGAAGTGCATCTCCCCGAGCGGTCTTGGTCCTTCTCTCACACACCGAGCGGGAGATGAAAAACAGCTCCAACTTGTGTTTTTGAGAAAATCACCCTATTCTAGTACCTCCGATGAGATCATCGAGACGCTCACCAAGCGAGCTTATCACAGATCTCATCTCGCCACCCCAAGGGTGGCAAGATCGGATTTGCAAGTAGGACTTTGAAATGTATTTTTATTGTATCGGATTGAAACCTGGAGTCTCCGGAGCTGATATGCATTATTACCAGCTCCAGAGACCCCCGGCTTCCTTCCTATGTAATAAAAATAGATTTACAGGCTGCTTCATTACCTTAGCGGCTAACCGCTACGGTAATGAAGTGGTTAAACACCAGTGCCTGGTTTATTGGGGGTAGTGGGGGTTGGGTGAAGGTATTTGGCCCATTGTGGATGTTTATGCCTACCAGGAGGGTAGCGGGAGGAATTAACCCCATCATTACCTTAGTGGTTACAACTGCTAAGGTAATGAAGGGGTTGACCCCTCCCGCTACCCAATCTATAGGCATAAACCCCCACCATTGGACTACTACCACCTTCAACCACCCCCACTACCTCCAGTAAACATTAAAACCCAATATAAGCCAATACTCCCATTGATTGCCATTGAGGTTACCTATGCCCTCAATGGGAGCAAAGATAACCCTAAAGGCAATGAATGGGCACCACCTCAACCCCCAACAAGCCCCTCCCCACCCCCAACACATACAGTACAGTAATGGGCAAAATTACTATTATCCAGATCTGGATAAGAGCGCATTTGCCCATTCAAAATAAAACATTATCCAGCCAGCATTAATTAAATTAAAGTTGCACTACCTATGCCAGGATGAAGGTTATCCTTTTATTTCTCCTCGTCTTCCTCACCGTCCTCCGTGGCAGCAGCATAACAATAAAAAAACAAATTAATTGCCACGAACCCCTTAATCTCCTTAGTGCTTAGTAACCACTACTCACCCGGTATGACTAAACTCCCTCCCCAGGGCAAGTACCCCCATCATCTACCCATTGATTGGCACAGTGGTACACCATGCCCATATACTATGGACATGATTTTCCACTGTGGCAGTAAATGGGCAACCTAAAAAAAAAAAAGCACCAAAAATACACAACAATAAAAAAAACAAGCATTTGCCAAAAAATGCCTTGCTTTTCACTGTTTTCATCTATAGCCCGTAAGGGGCATAAGATAAACACATTGGCAGTCAATGGGCAACCTAAAAAAAAAATACACAATTAAATAAAATACAATCAATGTTTTTCTTACCTTTGATGTCTTCACCCCCGTCTTACAAGAGCACCAACTCTTGACCCTCGACGAAGTCCGTGATCAAGTCTTGATTGAAAAGACGTCTACCCGGTGAGTTCTTCATTATTTTCTTTTCTTCTGTCTTCTTTACTTGTAATCCAATGGGGCGGATGTTGTCCCATTGGCCCAGATATGGGGTGCCGGTATCTCCTTCATTATTTAAATCCCACGGTCATGTGACACGGATGATTTAAAAATGGCGGCGATACTGGCATCCGATGCCCCATTCCGGGGCCTGTAACTCAGGAAGCAGGGGGTCCCTGAGGCAGAAATCAAAGCGGTTCAGCTCAGGAGACCCCCTGCTCCCGCACACTATTAAAAAAGTTACATTAAAGCAGATTCATTACCTTAGCGCAGAGGTGGGCAACCTATTTTTCAATGTAGCCACAGGTGTGGCGAATGAGAAGTGAAAATCACCACACCATGTAAAAGTTGAGAAATTAGGTTGCTCAATCGAAAAATTAAAAAAACACACACTGTTCGTCTGCTTCACTCACCTCAGCACTATCACCTGCTGCTGCGTCACTCACCTCAGCACTATCAGCTGCTGCTGCTTCCCTCACCTCAGCACTATCAGCTGCTGCTGCTTCCCTCACCTCAGCACTATCACCTGCTGCTGCTTCACTCACCTCAGCACTATCACCTGCTGCTGCTTCACTCACCTCAGCACTATCACCTGCTGCTTGTTCACTCACCTCAGCACTATTACCTGTTGCTGGCTCACTTCGTTGACTCATTCAGAAAGCGGAAACCAGCACACACCGTCAGGAAAAAGTTTATTTTACTGTGGGCGCTGGCAAACTCAAATTCGCCACACTTTCATGGCCAATTCGCCACTTGTGGCGATTGACTACACGGTTGCCCACCTCGGCCTTAGCGGCTATCCACTAAGTGAATGAAGGGGTTAAGGCACAATAGCAGTTGCCCCCAATAAACATTGCAATATGTACTTGTGACGGTAAGGGGGTAACCAGACTCTAAATAAAGGTTAAGGCCATTTTTGGTTACACCTGATCTGAGTATAAGGGTTCAAAAGAGTTAGCTCTTGAGCCCAGTAACAATGTATGCTTTACATGTACCTTGTGTAAATAAAGTATTTTATGTGTTTTTATATTTCTGGGCATGTCAGCGAGCAGGGATTGCTAGGGCATGAGTTTCAAGGGGGTTTGTGGAGGAATTGTTGTCAGTATGTGCCTAGGTAGGTGTGGTCGGAGTTTTCGGTTCCCCTAAAAATGTACCCGGGAATCATGCCTGATTCTCGGATACATGTAGGCACATTGTCTCGTCATTATCTCCCCTTGAAAACGCTTGCGTGACTCACCGCTAGGGTTCCCTGCTTCAGCATAGCTCAGAAAGGTAAATGGGGCAAAGGGATGAAAAGTGTCCCTGTAACTGAAGGGGTCCCTAGGTTAAGGGGGATACCTCAGTTAATGCCCAGGTAGCCCAGAACCTGTATTGGGTTCATGGGTGCTCCAACCGTAGATAAGGTTGTGAGGGGACTCTCAGAGTCCAGTCTAGGTCCAATAGACTGTGTGTGGGAATACAATCTGATAGAAATTAAAGTACACTTTTCTATTCTATTCCCATACCCAGGGCTTAAGGATGTAATAAAGTCTATTTTCTTAATACATTGAAATGTACTGTTGTGTACTCTAATGAGCTGGGACTTTCAGAACCGATGTTCAGACACGCTGCCAGGGCTAACCCATAGGTGCCAGTAAGTGTGCTGGACACCGGAGTTCAAAGTAGCCAGAGGATGCAGGAGGTGTGAAAGCCATTTGGGTAGCAGGGAAGGGCTCAAGTACCCATGTCCGGGGCACACTGGCAGTCGTCTGGGCTGGGATTTGATGCCGATTTTGGTTCCAGAGGATCGGTGATAGCATGCGGTCAAAAGAGTCCAACTTCTCAGAAGAGAAGGGCGCGGTGGCATGTGGAACTTTACTCCGATTTGGAAACAAGGAGATTCCGGGCTAAGTCCAGGTCAGGGCAAAACTCTTATTTAGATTCCCTGCCCCTAGACCAGTCTAGTTTTCGACTCCCAGACCCCCAGTAAGTGTGCTTCTTGTCTGTATTTTGTGTTTAATTGTATGTATGCGAATTTATGCCAAATAAATTACAATTTATTTCATTACCTTGTTTTGCTCAATGAATAATCCTGGTAAAAAGGTGTAAACTGCCTGGTCTCCCGTGACAGTACTACCCACCAATATACAAGCCACCCACCCGCCCTCTGTGCCCCCAATAACCCCTATAACCCCCTAACACACATAACAGCAATTTTTCCAAAGACCTTTTCTTTTTTCTTTATCTTCATCTGTTAATTGTAATCCATTTGGGGGTCTTCTTCTTCTTGTATCTTCATCTGTATCACCATTGTAATCCTATTGGGGAGGAGGTCTTCACTCCTCAGCTTCTTGGCGTCAAATGAAGCTGCACAGGCTTTTATAGGACCTGTGATGTCACATTTGAGTGGCAAATGGTTCCCATGCCATCTGATTGGCTGGGGTAATCATGTGCCTTTTTTTGGGGGGGGGTGTGATGTCATGTAAAGGGAGAGAAGCCAGCCAATCAGAATGTTGTTTTGGATCATGGATTTGTTTGAGAGTTTGCTGAGACCACGGGAATCGAGGGTGAAGAAAAAGTAAAAGTAAGAAAAAACATTGAATGTATATTATTTTTATTTTGCAGGTTTTTTCATTGTATTTTTCTTGTTATTTTTTTTTTTATTGCCCATTGATTGCAAATGTATTTATGTTTGCCCCTTTAGGGCTATACATACATACAGTGACAAGCAATTTTTGTTTGGGCAAATGCTTGCTTTTATGTATTTTAAATATATTTTGGTTGTTTGTTTTTAAATTGTTATGCTATTTATTTTGTGTTTTTATTTAGTATTATGACATTTTTTTGTAGTGTTTTTAATAATTGTTTATTTCTGTATTTGTTTTGGTGTTTGCTTTTTAATAGTGGTTTATTTATGGTCTTTTGATTTTGAATGATGGTGTTTATTTGGAGCTTTCTTTTATTTATTGATGGTTTTGTTTTGGTGTTTTAATTGGTAATTCTGGTGTTTATTTGATATTTTCTTAATTGAGTGGTTGTAATTTTGTGGTGTTTACTTTGCAGGTTGACCATTGACTGCCATGGTGTTAAATCATGCCCATATTATATGGGAGCTATGGGCATGATGTACCCACTGTGCCAATCAATTGGTTTATTGGCATTTGTAATGTGTTTAGTTTTCAATGTAATGTGTTTAATATTGGGCCTGTTTTGTTTTGGCTTCACCATTTATTGCTAGAGTGGTAAATCATGCCCATATTATACACGCATGATGTACCCACTGTACTAATGAATGGATGGAGGGTGGGGGTAGTTGCCTGCAGAGAGTGGTAAGGCCTCCTGGGTGGTTCGTGGGGGATGGTGGGTTAACCCTTTAATTACTACAGCGGTTACTAACCACTAAGGTGATTAAGGGGTTAGGGGCCATTAGATTGTATTTTTTATTGTATTGTTTCTGGCAATGGAGGACATGGACGGTGATGAAGATGAGGGTGGCCTTCATCGTGGCAGGCTGGCAGGGGTAAGTGCAAGTTTATTTACTTTATTTCTGCTGGTTAATGTTTTATTTTAAATGGGAAATGCACTATTATCCATATCTGGATAATAGTAATTTTGCCCATTACTGTACTGTATGGGTTAGGGGGGAGGGGAGAGGAAGGGGGTGTATTTATTTCAAAGTATTGGAAAAAAATGTTTTGGGCACAGGATTGGTACCGCAGGCCAGCGGGGACCACTGGACACCCGCTGGGACCACCCGAGGACCCCAAGACACCCGGAGGAACCACTCGAGGACCCCCAGACACCTGCGAGGACCACCCGGGGACACCAGTAGGGCCCAAGTACACCCGCGGGTACCACCTGGAGGCTCAGGACACCCGTGGGAACCACCTAAGGACCTTCGGACACCACCCGAGGACTCCCAGACACCTTCAGGAACCACCCGGGAACCCCTTTGGGGCCCCTGGACACCTGTGGGGACCACCTTGAGGCCCACGGACATCTGTGGACATCACCCAATGACCCCAGGACACCCACAGGGACCACCTGGAGGCCCACAGACACCCACAGGGACCACAGACGGGCCCCCAGACACCCGCAGGAACCACCCGGGGACCCGCAGGGACTACCCCCAGACACCCGCGAGGATCACCCGGAGAGCCCCGCCGGTCTCTTGTATTAATGCTCTGCAAGGGAAAAAATGCTTTAATGCATGTCTCCATCTCTTTTGCGCCAGCCTTTAGCTAGTGAAAAAAAATGGTGAGCTTTAATAGTACGAATCAGTTATCACTGCATTGTGAATGGCGCTAACTGTTAAAAAACAGCGTGTTTGCCATTTTTTTGGCCTATCGTATGACTTTTTCTTCACTGTTTTTTGGTGATAAAAAGCCATTATAGCGCGATACGGCACTGTTATCTCTGCTTTGTGAATCGCACAGCAGGCAGTATCGCGCTATAAAGCATTTAACGCACTTAAAACCACTTATCACTGCTTTGTGCATAGGCCCCATTGAATTAGGAGTCTTAGAACATCATGGGTTACAGCACTTACTGCCGAGGAAACTGTGAGAGGTATACTTGACCTTGAAACAGGAGCGGTGGATTATTCATCTTTTGGCTCCTGGAATGCAAGGTTAGCTTGCTGAAGTGGAGGGGTAGGTGCCGCTGAAGAATCAGCCGAGAGTGCAAGAAGAGGATGGTTGGCAAGGATTTGGAAGCTGGAGGTGATGGAAGCGAATACAGTGTCCCATGTAGTCAGGAGGATGCTCGTATCCGATTAGGAAGCGGACCCGCAGGGCTGAGGTAGGGATGCAAATTAACTGGTCAGCGCCCAGTCCTGTAAGAGTATCCATAGTCGGTAAGCAGGCAGGAGGTCAGGGCTGGCAGCGTCAGGGTCACGGTCCAGGGTCAGCAAAAGGAATTCTAAATGAACAGGGAAGCTACATGGATAGGCAAGCCACAGGGATTGGCATGCCACACACAAGGCTCAGGAACTAAAAGGCTCAAGAACTAGAGCCCAGGGCAGCCAGGAACAAAGGGAAACTTATACAATCCTCAGGCAGGGGATGGAAGTGACTGGCTGCTATTTAAGCCCTTGAACAGATGCAGCCAATATAGCAGGCTGCCAGTAATCAAAATGTCCACAGTAGCCAGGTAAGGGCGGGTTACAGCCAAAGCCTAGACTGGTACCTTTACAGAAGATCATTTTCAATATTACACTGATGTACTGCATGGCTTATTCTGAGATGTACAGCTCTGTACTGCAACATATTCTGAAGAGAAACCGAAGGGGAAAGAAGGGAGGAGGATGGCCTGCAATGGAATGTTTTTGTTTCCTTATAACCGTGTTACCGTGTATGCTGTCATTGTGTATAGTATTCTCTTTGTTGGTGCACACTCTAAAAAAGTAAGGAAGGTGGCCATATAGGCCAACAACATCAAATTAAAATAAAACTATATTAGTGGTGTACAAAGGCAGATAACACATATGTCTAGCGTTAAAGCCTAACCACTAGCAATATCTGTCTAATGTGAGACCTGACAATGAATTGGTAACAGGCACTTGAAATTATATAGTGCTGCTAATAATTAGCTATAAAAACAATTTTAATGTTTGTAACCCCGGTCTCTTTTCAGCCCCAGAGACCCTCCATGTAGCGCTCCAAGGCTCTGCGGTACACCCGGCTAGCGGGGATCGCCAAGACAGGTTGCGCGAGCGTGCGCGTTGGTCGCACAGGCACAGTAAGGGTAGCACACGCGGTCCCAATGCTAAAGAGGTCCTGAGTGGACTAAAATTCCCAGCAGCCTCTGGTGATTGCCCTTTCACCCACATCACGTGCAGCCAGCAAATAGGGTTTTGCAGCTTCTCCTGTGGAGGAAGGCTACAATGTTGCGGGGACCACGTTTGGCAGTTGAAGCTGGGAGCAGGAAGGGGGAGGAAGGGTGTAGGGAGCAAGTGGCTCCTACACCAGGTAAGGTAGTTCCCCAGATCCCAGGCAGGCCCCAATCCCCACCAGGGTAGTGGGTAGGTACTGAGGGAGGGCCCCTAGGTTAGGGACTCTGCCCTTAGGTGTGAGTGTCAGTATCACGGCTGGTAGTGCTGTGAGCGCTGACAAGTAGGCACAGCGTGTGTGTGCAGTGTAGCTGCCGGTATCCGTGTGAGTGCAGTGGGTGCTGCAGGTTCCGTGTGAGTGCAGTGGGTGGCTGCAGGCACCGAGTGAGTGCAGTGGGTGCTGCAGGTTCAGTGTGAGTGCAGTGCGTTTGCTGCAGAGGTTAGGGAGAGGTTAGTCAGAGGGGACCCGGGTGGTGAAGAGAGAGCTAGTGTGGGTGCAGGGGGTCAGTGACCCACCTGCATAGGACAGGCTACCCCGTAGGCCCCTAGGAGTGTTCCCTGAAGTCACCGAAGGTTGCTGTGCTGCAGGGACGGCCTATAGTAGTATCGAGCATCACCCCTTACTGTGTGGGGGGCTAGGGACAAGCGTGCGGAGCAGGTTTGCTGGCGAGACGCCTGGGACCAGACGGCTAGACATTGAGACCCAGGAGGCAGACCGCTGATTCATCTGACCCTTTGCGAAGAGGTACCGGTCACCATATCATCAAGTGCACCAACACCGGTCATCAGGCGCTGATCCCGCCTTAGGCTAAACTCTTTGTAGGAGCACTGAGCGAGTGGTTACAAGACTGAGCCTATACCATATAGTATCATACATGGACACGGTGTGTGGGGCACGCGGTGAGGGGATGGACACGTTACTCCTGATGAGAGTGGCTGGGCCACTAAGGTTACCTGTTGCATTATAGAGTGATAGGGTTACTCTGCATTATCGTTAATACAGTAAAGTTGGTTGCATTACATGTGTGTGTATGTATTTCATGACCAGGGGAATCTCACATCACAGGGGATCCTGGGTAAGTGGAGGCGCTGCGCTAAGTAAGTGTATGAGTGTTACCCCAGGCTCCCAGCTAGCGGAGGCTCATATCTCCTGGAGCCGCAGGTGTTATACAGTGACCAGTAGTTCCTTTGGGAGGGTTCAGAAAAAGGGCTACATGTTTAATATTTAATGTCATTAAAATAATTTTTATTGTAATTTGTATTTTATTGTGTATTGTAATTTGTACTCTGTATTTTGTTGTCTGTTGCCAGTTATTTCTTGAAGTTCTTTTTGTTTGCTTATAGGCACAACCAAATCCCGGACTTTAGAAGCACAATGGAGCAGGGGAGGGTACTGATGGACTTGTTTGTTTCTGCAGTAGTTAGGGAAATTGTGCAAGGGTATAAAAATATAATAGTGTATTGTTTTAAAGTCTCTATGTGCACTCTTCGATTAATATATAAATAGAAGAAAATATTACACTTTCATTGTGCCTATACTTGAATATAACGTTCAAGCTAAAAATAATTTGTAAAAAAAAGTTGAATATGTTATTAGTGTAAATTAGAACTTTGAGATAAAAAACAAAGACTTCAATCAGCATCTTGTTCTGGCTCTCTTTTGTACAGTTTAATTCAGTAAAATAATGGTGAGATTGTTACTTATTTATGTAGCCCCCCTTTCCCTATGACTAAGGGAACTACACGTGCTGATATACCTGCTTGCTCACAGGAGGCCTAAGCCTCCACCGCTGGGAGCCTGGGGTGAGCTATTCCTCCTTTTGGTACAGCGCCTCCACCTATGAGGGATCCCAGCGTTGGCGGGATAACCCCTCACAGTAACCAATCACAGTAATAAGGAATACACTCACAGGTATATAACAATATTTACTGACCCACACCTACTGTATAATAACAATAACAGCAACAAGATACTAATCCCAATGCAATACCCACACACACCACCCAACACCCAGTGTGGTTCCCCCAAAAGTACTTAGGGTGCCCTGGGCACCAGTAACCCGATGTCCACATGAGCATGCCCACCCAAAATGTGAGATAGCCCCCCTTGTGTGGTGATGGTGCACAGTGGGTACCTTCCTGGCTACTTCCATGGAATTGTTTAAATCTTCTATTAGCAGAACCGCATCTATTAGCAGAACCGCATCCGAGGTCCTACGAAGCGGGGTCTGCAAAGTTCCCTTCATGCCTTGTCCTGATCCACCTTGAGAGGCAAGTTCCAGCTGGAGTGTCTTGCCTAATGTCTCTGATGTGGCCTGTGGCCTGGTCCAAGATCGAAGGGCACTGCTTGACTGTCCGGTCACCGGTGTCACACACTACTATATGGTAATGGGGAAGGGTCCGAAGCTGGGGCCTTCCCTACAAGACTCAGCTGGGGATGTGTCTTAGGGGGCAAATCTAGGCCTAGTCCAGGGAAGCACTACTCCCTGGACACTACCTTCTCTGTTGCCTCCCTCTGTCAAACTGCCTCGTGGTCCCTGCTCACACCAACACTATCTCTTCCCTCCTAGAGGATTCTGGGACCTGTAGTCCCGTAATGTTGTGTCTGCGGAGCTACCTAAGATGGACGCAGCAACATTACACTGTGGATCACAACGCATTACATTGCGCATGCGCGAAACCTAACATCGAGGCCCCCGCACTCCGGGTCCGCTGCGGAGCTCCGGCGCTCTGATCACCCCTACAGCCTTCCTCCCCGCACCAGTGGTAAGAGTGGAGCTCGGCTACATTTATAGTAAAGAAGAAAAACATGCTTAAAGTACACTGTGCTCGCTCCTTTCTATGAATTTAGGCGCATGCATGTTCTATGCATGTGAGTGTTTGGCAATGACAGTTCTATGTAAACTTAAACTTACCTTAATTATCCATGGTTAGAGCAATGTAAGAGACTGTCCTGCGCTCAAGCCGTCATCCAACATTGATGGTGTCAGTGTGAGTCACATGAAAAGGGACAGGGAATTCAAAAAGGACCAAAATGGAGGTCAGAGCTTGATAAGATTGTACTTACCCATGAAAAGCTCACTTCAGACCTCGGTCCTGTCTTCCTCTGTGTCTCTGATCCAGGCGTGCAGCCTTCGGTTTGTGTAGCAAGCAAAAGAAGAGATCCGGCGCCACAGCCAGTGACTGAATCGGAGGCACTTCCGGTTTTGAATAACAAATCTTTATTGAACGCACAATAGGACGCAGGGTACACCACAGTCTCCCCCTCAATGCGTTTCACGCTCAAAGTAGCGCTTCGTCTTGGAGTGGGGAGCTGTGGCCTGAGCCTGCACATATGTAGTAAAAAAAAGCCCGCGGAGAAACGGGTTTAAAATATGTTAACCCATGCATTACCAATGTCCTAACTGATTATAATAGTGCTGCATGATCATAATCCCATCATTACTTACTTTACAATAAATGCACATAAGCCCTAGTTGTACTAAACATAGTAATGTGGATAAATGCACTGCACTGATAAATCATCACAGGAGCAATACTACACTGCTCTGGTAAATTATCATGGGAACACTAATGTAAAAAACTGTATGCAACAAATCAAGAAGTAAAGAACAATAGGGACCATAAACAGATTTAACCCCTTAATAAAGACAAGGTCTAATAATTAGATCTTATCATTATCATTTTAACTCTTGTTGTTAATAATAACATTTTAAAGAGTACTACATTAATTAAATTAATTAAATGGGTATGAAGGTCCCAAATGCCAAGAAAAAGAGAAAGAAAAAAAGAAAAGAAAGAAAAGAAAGAATAGAAAGGATGGAAGGAAGAGGGGGGGGAGGGGGGAGGAGGAAGGGGAGGAGGGAGGGGGGGGGAGGAGGGAGAGGGGGAGGGAAGGGAGGGGGGGAGAGGGGGGTGGAGGGAGTGGAGGGGGAGGAGGAGGAGGAAGGAAAAGGAAGAGGGAAGGAGAACGAAAAAAAGAAGACAAAAAGTGTAGATGAGGCTAAGACTTAGTATATAAATCTCAAACGTAACCACAATTGTTAAAGGTATTTTTTTCATAATGAATCACACAGCAAAATCAAGAAAATGCATCAAAGGAAACAACGCAGGTCCCATTCAATATTTAGCCCATTGGGTTGCAGTGTTTTCAGCGTGAAGATCCAATGTGCTTCACGCTGATGTAATATTTTAATTCGGTCCCCACCTCTGCGGGGTAAAGAAATATGTTCCAACCCCACACCCTGTAGTGATCCCACTGAACCCAATGGGCAAGTATTGAAATGATAGGATACTGGATGCAACATATCTTTATTTCGTATGAACCTTAAGTGTTCAAGAACACGTAACTTGAGAAATCTACTTGTAAGGCCCACATATTGTTTGTTGCATTTGCACGTTAAGAGATAAATAACATGTTGAACCTGCGTGTTCCATCTCTATCTGAGAAATGAGTCGTTTTAATCATATTTGGACATATCTTGCATCGTCCACATTTGTATGAGCCTAAAAGTTTGGGGAACAGGGAAAGGGGATTCCAATTTGACTTTAAAGGACGAAGCATACTAGGAGATAATTTATTACCTATGGTGGCTGCTTTACGAAATACCACCCGTGGACCTGAAGATACCATATTTTGCATCAACAGATCCAGGGCTAAAGTGCCCCAATGTTTCCGAATAATGGATCTAATGGCACATGCCTGGTCACTAAAATTTGTGACAAAATAAGGCACATCCATGGTTAGAGGCTGAAAATTAGGTGGCAGCAACCTGTTGTAGAAGTTGCATCAGTTGACGAAAGGGGTGTGCTGCCCACAGTTGTTGGAGTCGATAATGTAGTTGGGGTGAAGGGTCATCTAGTTTTTGGAGTTTGTCGGTCCGTACTGGTACTGGGGCACATATTGGGGTGGGGGCAGGTAGTCGGATGGGAGCTGATCGGAGTGATCAGTTTGGAAAGGTCTATTCAATCTCTCTCTCCCTCAAAAGTATCCAAACCCATTCATGATGTGCATAGTGCCCAGTATCTGCCCCTCATGCCGGGGTGCACGATTCTAATAAAGCAATTATTAATGCTTAAGTTGTGTTGAATAGAATTCTTCCAGCCTTTTTTGTTGTTGTCTTAGAATGGGTACGTCTACGTGATATACTGATATACTGTATCTCACAGAGGGTTACCTTCTTATCTGAACTGTCTTGAATGGAGCAATATATTAAAAAAAAAAACATACTGTAGCTGCAGGCAGGTCTCATCTCGCATTTATGTGCCATGTTAAAAACAGAACGAGGCAAATTTGCTTAATGCATAGTGTCTTGAGCAAAGTGTGAACCTGTTACTTTGTATGAAAAGTACAAGGTCATATTAAATAAAGAAAGGCAGTGTTTCAAGTGAGACATTTTTACATTGTATCTTGTATTGAAACACGTGTGAAATTCTTGGCTTGCAAGGACACAGATACTGTACTGTGTGCAATGCACTATCTGCTGTATGTAATAAAGGAATCCTATTGTTCAGATGAAGCAAGACTTATTGTTTTCGGTGCCACACAAAAACCCAGTGTAAATCCCCTGCATATATTTGAAATTTGCGGCACTGTGATGGCACTGTGACTGCTACTGAGTATCATAGGTGAAGATATTCAGTGCGCCATCTGCTGGACATGTACTGAATTACAGTTACATAAATAACCCCACAAATAATTCTGTCGGCTGACCATAGCAAAGCCGCGTATGAGCCATGGTGAAGAAAGTGGTTGTTGTGGTCATGGAAACAGTAAGCCTTGCTACATATGTATGTGCAAAGAATAGGAGGTCTATGTATCATGGCAATTTGGGGGTATTTTCACCCTATCCCCATGTACCAAAGCATATGGCTCCAATGTTCCCCAGTCTGGCCTAGCTTCCTCCATGGGGAGTGTCAGTAGAAAGAGTTGGGGAGGTGTTACATGGTGCACAGATTAGTTATATCACAGTCTACATTTCTCTGCACCACTCAATTTGACTTTTAGTTGTCCCCCCAAAAAAATTCTCCATGTCTGAAAAGGTGTACGTCTAATATACTGCATCAGATGTAAGAAACTATTCTTACAAATGCTACAGCTCTGCTCCAAAAATAGTGTCTCAACACTTTTCTCTACGTTGATACATAAGCCGGGATACATGAAATTGTAGCAACTTAAAAATGTGTGTGTTTTGCCCCAAAATGTGCGTTATTTTTATAGTGCAATACATCAATGTTGCACTGCCAAAAATAACATACTTTATCTGAGCTGTTAAAAATATTGGGTCCAATAAACAATAGTCCTATTGCCACATTGGTTCCCTGTGGGATCACTGGGGACCACATGGTACATCAACCAATAGGATTGCTTGTGTATCATGTGAATTGTCTACTGTGAAGTCACAAGTGACATATAAGGCCTTGAACATCTCAGAAAACTGAAAGAAGAGCAAGAGGCCAAATCTTGGTTGAAGCAAGAAGAAAAGAAAGAAAACACCTTTAGGGAAAATAAAAAATATGCACCCGAAGCTGCTCTCCTATTAACAGAGGATCCAGGGTTTTGTGGCAAGCTGATGATCCAACGTCCTACAGCTAGGATAACACTAGATTTAAAAGAGGCCATTAGGTCTGGATATGTTTTGGACTTTATTTATTTTTGGCTATTGGGCTTTGGATTGATTTTGTTTTTGTATTTTTTTAGGGCCATCAGGCTTGGGTTACTCTTGAATGCTTTTGTGGGGTTTTTTTTCTTCAATTTTGCGATCGGGCTTGAATTATTTGACATGTTTTTTGCTTTGGTTTCTTTGTTTTGCCACCTGACTGGATATGTGATAAGTAATTTGACGGTAACCGCTCATTTGCATACATGGCATTCAAATAATGCTGACATGTCACAGGAGTAGTATGACCCTTATCACTGCTTTAATACTGGATATATATATATATAAATATATATATATACAGTGTTCGACAAATCACCCAAAAATCTACTCGCCTAACCAAAAAATCTACTCGCCACCTAGTCCCGCCCCCAACTCCGCCCCTAGTCCCGCCCCCAACCCCGCTTTAAAATAAAATATATAAATAAAATACATTTAATAAATTCCTAGGTCAGAACAACATTCGTTTTTGACAAATGTATTTATTGTATTACATTATACTACAATTAGTCCTTGTTACATGTGTGTGTGTAAATGTCGGATCTAGAATTAAAAGCCAGGTGTGAATGACTAGTTTCCTGAACCCCTTAACAAGTGTCTGGATGCCCCCGCTTCACAATATCTAAAGCAGCAATCCCACCTGGGATCTTACCTGATCCGCAGTCCCTCAATGTCCAGGTATGCTCATTCCCTCAATGTTATACATTGGGGAGGTGTTCCCTACCTTGCTTCTGGGTTAGGGGGGGGGTTCCGATGTCTTCCGTGTGAAGCTTGAGTCAGATCTGGAAGAAATCAGTATATGGTAGTTAAGATTTCGGTGTAGAATAGGGCAGTTAAGATATATAGGGTAAATAAGAGATCCAGATACAGAGTGTGAGTGACAGAGAGAGAGAGTGTGGGGGAGAGAGAGAGTGTAGGGGAGAGAGAGAGTGTAGGGGAGAGAGAGAGAGTGTAGGGGAGAGAGAGAGAGAGTGTGGGGGAGAGAGAGAGAGTGTGGGGGAGAGAGAGAGAGTGTGGGGGAGAGAGAGAGTGTGGGAGAGAGAGAGAGAGTGTGGGGGAGAGAGAGAGGGTGTGGGGGAGAGAGAGCGAGAGAGAGTGGAGAGAGAGAGTGTGTGGGGAGAGAGAGAGAGTGTAGGGGAGAGAGAGAGAGTGTGGGGGAGAGAGAGTGTGGGGGAGAGAGAGTGTGGGGGAGAGAGTGTGGGGGAGAGAGAGTGTGGGGGAGAGAGAGTGTGGGGGAGAGAGGGAGAGAGAGTGTGGGGGAGAGAGGGAGAGAGCGTGTGGGGGAGAGAGAGAGTGTGGGGGGGGAGAGAGAGAGAGAGAGTGTGGGAGAGAGAGAGAGTGTGGGGGAGAGAGAGAGAGTGTGTGGGGGAGAGAAAGAGAGTGTGGGGGAGAGAGAGAGTGTGGGGGGGAGAGAGAGAGTGTGTGGGGGGAGAGAGAGCGTGTGGGGGGAGAGAGAGAGTGTGGGGGAGACAGAGGAGAGAAACGGTGGGTGACACACACAGAGGGTGGCTGATACACACAGAGAGAGAGAGAGGCTGGGTGAGTGACTGGCTGGGTGAGTGGTTTGCTGGGTGAGTGGCTGGGTGGGGCAGGGGTGACTGGGTGGGTGGGTGAGTGACTGACACTGACTGGGGGTGGGGGGGTGACTGACACTGACTGGGGGTGGGGGGGTGACTGACACTGACTGTTGGTGGGGGGTGACTGACACTGACTGGGGGTGGGGGGTGACTGACACTGACTGGGGGTGGGGGTGACTGACACTGACTGGGGGTGGGGGGTGGCTGACACTGACTGGGGGTGGGGGTGACTGACACTGACTGGGGGTGGGGGGTGACTGACACTGACTGGGGGTGGGGGGTGACTGACACTGACTGGGGGTGGGGGTGACTGACACTGACTGGGGGTGGGGGGGTGACTGACACTGACTGGGGGTGGGGGGTGACTGACACTGACTGGGGGATGACTGACAGGGGGGGTGACTGACTGGGGGAGATTACTGACTGGGGGGGGGGTTACTGACTGGGGGGGGGTTACTGACTGGGGGGGGAGGTTACTGATTGGGGGGGGAGGTTACTGATTGGGGGGGTACCTCTGGTGTCACACACATACACATACTCCCATACACACATACATTCATTCACACACACACACATTCTCCCACACACACACACACACATACACATTCTCACACACACAGGGGAGGAAAGGCCGCGACCAGCACCACGCTCCTCCCCCACCCACCCGCGCCCATCTCCCGCTCGTGTGGGGGGCAGGCCGACATCCCCCCCCCCAATCAGCAGGGTGGGTGGGAGGCACGTGGCGAGGTATCCCCCACTGGGCGCCCCATGTGACAGTCAGCCCCGCCGTGGCCGCCACTGCCCTGCTCCCCTCGCCGGCATGTCACAGTGCACGGCCAAGCTGCAGGCTGCTTCTTCCCCCCCAGCCCGCGGCGGCATGCAGCTCGTGGGGGGGGGGAGGGGCAGGCCGACATCCCCCCACCTCATGCGGCGGCTGCGCCATCATGAAGGTAGCTGGCGCATGGGAGGCACGTGGTGAGGGTCGAGCCCCCCCCGCAAGCCAACCGGGCTGTAGCAGCGGGAACCTCCCGCCCCGGACATCGATCGGTGGATCGAGGGGAAGGGGACAGGAGCAGGAGGAGGGGAAGGGGGCAGGAGGAGGGGACAGGGGACAGGAGCAGGAGACAGGAGCAGGGGACAGGAGCAGGGGACAGGAGCAGGGGAAGGGGACAGGAGAGCTGCCGCGGTGGGGAGTAGGGAGCCATGTGGGGACCAGGGGGATCGCAGGGAAGGAGCAGAGGGGCCGCAGCATGGAGAGTACTTACCCTCCAACAGATCTCCAGGCAGAAAGATTTTTTTAGATTTTAGCTTTGTATGTTTTTAATATAAATTACAAAAAAATCAAAGTTTTTTCTCTTACTTTGTTCTCAGCTACTAAAATATGTCAATTAGTGTAGCAAATATACAAAATAGTTGTAAGGAAATGTCAACACAAATACTGTGTGTAATTTAAATAATGTTGGTTTTCTGCTTAAGGGTCGTGCCAATTTAAATACCCACAGAGGAAAAAATTACACTTCTTGTACACTGAGGAAAAAACAAACATTTTGTCCATTAGATAAAATTAGTTAATTTTTTTACAAAATATGAGAACATTAATACCGCTCATCCATCTCTTACATTCTAAAAGTCACATGCAGTATCTATACTCATGCTAGACTGAAATTTTTAAAAAAAATGTACTTATATTTGGACAAGATAGACAATTTAAATATTGCAATAGCATTAGAACATGGCAGTGGGTAACATTAATTAATTGAACCCTTATTGTCACAGGATGCAAAAATCCTTATAGTAAATATTGATTCTTACAAATTTGTCATTATTAATGTATGTATCTTTACTGCAAGTCACAGAAGATTCTTTGCAGCGGTCAATAAAGACATATGCTGAAATGCAGAAAACAGTTTAGTAAAACAATATCTAAATTATGATCTCATTCAATGGATATATGATATTTAATCCAATTCCTATTATTTAAATGAATAAGTACTGGAAATTATGGTGAATAAGATCACATTTACTATGTCTATTTCTTAGGAATCCCAATAGGGTTTAAAAAAATCATCCAACTGGAAAGGGGAGAATTTGATTTCTCTGAAGGGTATTAAAGCAGTTTGGAAAAATAAGTATTATGTGCATACACAAAATGTCATAAAAACAAATAAATATGAAACCTGAATTGTCTAATGTGATTTTAAAACTAATTTCCACAAACACTGAATTCTTAACAAAGTTATCTGAATTTAAATAACATCAGATTTGACTTTAACAAATTAAATTACGATTATGTGTTTCTGACTCTTAAAAGCCATTTTCAGGGAGCACCTGCACAAGCAATCACTATAAACACAATGAACTGGGCCCCCCCCCCCCAAAAAAATAAAATAAAAAACAGAACACAATAAAAGCTTATTTGTCATATTGTAATTAAGAGGACTGCGCAGGTAATATTAAAACATGGCCAGGGAATTGAACTCCCTAGCCAATCTAAGGAATCAGCATGAAATGCAAGAAAATTGAAATTTTAACCAATCATTTCTTTTCCCTGGTCCCTCCATGGCAGCGCATGACAATTAAAATAAAAAAGGGGTATGAACCAAGTATGCACTGCAATTTAGGGAATATGAGAAAATAAATTATCCAGACCATTATTTGTAGCATCCTTAAATTGGGATAAGTAATTGGTCCTTGCATTAATAGATCTGGGAGCAACATAAGAGTCCAGTGATGGCTGATTGACGTTTAGAGTACTATAGGTCGATGCACAGCAGAGACTGCGACTATTCTAACACAAACCAGTGGCAATCGCCAAAAAGACCCAGGTACGTGCTGGATACATGCCTTAAACTAGACCCATCATATCTTCATTGATTAATGGCCCATCAGATTAACAGCGGGGGTCCCTGGCAGTCTCATTCAAACTGAATGGGACTGCCAGGGACCCCTGCTGTGTTAATCCTATGGGTCATTAGTCAATGCAGAAATGCCTTAAACTAGCCAGGTTACACCCAGCACATACCCAGAATGTAACCAGGCTAGTTTAAGGCAAGCTTTAGAATAGTCGTGGTCTCGTCTGTACAAAGTTCTCCTTGGTCAGTCTGGCGCTGCTGTACCTGTATTACTATGGCATTTATTCCCTGACTTTTGTTTGTTTCCACCGTTTTCTGGAATAGACCAAATGTAGGGAAAACAAAGACAAGAGAAATGCCAGTCCTGTGCTAATGCATCAACTCTGCCTGATTCAGGATTGTGATGTCCAGAAAATAAAATTTGGTATTTCTTGATGTGCTTGGTAGCCATTAGGTCTATTTTTTTTATTCCCATCTGGACACGATTTATTGGAATATGTATTGTATTGTATGTCTTTATTTGTATAGCGCCATTGATGTACATAGCGCTTCACAGTAGTAATACACATGGTAATCATATAAATAACAAATAACATAAATAATAGGTCATGGGAATAAGTTCTTCAGACATAAACGTAACATTTAGGAAGAGGAGTCCCTGCTCCGAGGAGCTTACATTCTAATTGGTATGTAGGAGGAACCTACAGAGACAGGAGGAGGGAATTTTGGTAAGTGCTTATGTTGTTGTTCAGTGACTATTCACCTGGATCTACCATTCTTCTGCTCAAGTAATCTGCTTGTGCATGGTCTTCACCTGCAATATGTTCTGTCATGATGGCCTGGATGTTGGCTTCTGCAAACTGAATATTATTATGACTTCACCTGTACACTCTTTGTCCCAACTCAGTGATTTACATAAGATACCGCAGTAATGTTGTCTGACAATGTTCACTGGATGTCCTGTCAACAGATGTGAAAAGTCTATGAGTGTATTGATATAATGGTGCTCATTTTTAGACCAGGAAGTGGACCCAGAGGGCTAAGGCAGAAGTATATATTCACCGACCAGAGCCAAGGGACAGAGTCCTATTAGAGTAAACGTAGTGGGGACAGGCAGAAAATCAAGGCAGGGGTTCAGCGTTGGGGTCACAGGCTGAGGTAAAGTGAGGCAGCAAAGGTACAGAGTCAGGGTCACAGACTAAAGTCAAGGCAAGTGGCAAAGGTGCAGAGTCGGGGTCACAGGGAATCCAGAGGCAAAAGTACTGGTAACACGGAGCAACAAAGCTGGGACTGCTACAGTAAAAGGAACCTGGCTTGGCAAATTCGGAAGTGCATCCATACATTTATTTATTTATAAAATGTTTTACCAGGAAGTAATACATTGAGAGTTACCTCTCGTTTTCAAGTATGTCCTGGGAGGCTGCCAGGAGTGAAGATCGCCGCAACAGCCAAATGAGGGCCGGCTCCAAAAAATACCTGGACCGGAGCACAAAACCAGACACGGATCATGTGAAATTCTCACAATTCCCCCCCCCCCCCCCTTTTCTGGAGCGTCCTCAAAGCGATCTAGGATGGTCTTGAGGGGAATCTTCGGGGAAATCCTCAGACCAGAGAGGGGGCATGGATATCTCTGGAATTGATCCAGGAATTCTCCTTGTGCCATATCCCCTCCAATGGACCAGATACTGTAGTTTGAAAGAACAAACAGAAAATGCAAACATCAAGCGCTAAACCTATTGTACAGTGCAATACTTGAAACAATCAATGGTGGCAAATAGATGTTGGCCAGTCTACCTACAACAAAGGAAAAATCCCTTGTTGAGGATAGCAGAATGGAGAGCTTGAATGTTCTTCTCTCAAACCCAAAGGCAAAAATGCTTCATAGAAATAGAGTCCTCTTTGGCACCAAATCCTTTAAATAAATGTAGCCAGGTCACCCTTTGCCCCCTGCGACCTCCCTCGGAGCCTCCGTGGCCAGGATCGATGGCGGGTGCTGCCGGAGGCCCGCGGCAGACCCGACGGCCATTCCGGAGGGTGGGGGCCGAGGAGGGAGCGCACCAGTGCGCTGGAGATCTCCGGTGGCCCCTGTGCAGGGCGCCGCCATGTTGCGCCGGTTCGCGCATGCGCAGTAAGCCCCCGGCGGCCCAACAGAGTCGTGCATGCGCAGAAGGTAGAGCAGCGATAGGGAGAAGTCGCGCGAGCGCGAGAATAGAGAGGGGAAGGTTGAGGCGGCCTCTAAAGACTCGCGCAGGCGCAGGGCTAGCCAGGGAGGCAGGGACAGCTCAGAAAAGGTCGAGGCGGCCATTAGCTGTTCGCGCATGCGCAGGAGAGGCGCGCACGCGGCCCCAATGTGTTTCTAGGCTCCATGGGACTACAACTCCCATGGGGCATAGCGAGACAGGCACCAGGTGCCTCATAGGAGCCAATAGGGCTGCAGGATTACACTGGGCCAGAAAGAGATACATTTCGCGGGCTTGGACCACGCTATCAGTGAGAGTCAGGAGCAGCCCAGGGAAGGAGGTAGGGTGCAGGAGTCAGGGACTCCCTGCACTAGGCCAGCGGCCCTAAGGTCCAAGTTAGCCCTGATTCCCCACCAGGTTAGTGAGTGTTGCCACGGATAGCCTCAGGTTAGGGACCCTGTCACTTACTGTAGTTAGAGCTGGGGAATAGAAAGGGACAAGGGGGCTGAGGGTTAGTCTGCAGAGCGTTGCTGCAGGAATTAGATGAGGTAAGCGACGTGAGACAACTGGGGGGTTCATAGCAGTTACCAGTCCGGGGAGCCATAGCCCAGGGTCCGTGTTGCAAGTGGCGTGAGGCACTGGGGGGGGGGGGGGGGTTCATAGCGGTAACCAATCCGGGGAGCCATAGCCCAGGTCCACGTTGCGCATAGTATGAGGCAACTGGGGGGGTTCATAGCGGTAACCAATCCGGGGAGCCATGGCCCAGGGCCCGTATTATGAGTAGGGTGGGTACAAGACCTACCTCCATAGGATAGGCAACCCTGTATGCCCTAGGAGTTTTCCTTAAGCCACTTAAGGTTGCTGTGCTATAGGGATGGCCTATAGTACAGTGTGTGTCACGTTGTTATAGTATTAGATAGGGACTCAGCGGATGCTGCGGTGCCAGTGAAGGAGTTTGGGCTCAAGTCGGGGCCACAGAGAATATCTCCAGGTTGGGATCAGATGGATTCATCGCACGTCTGACCCTTTACGAAGTGTTGCTGATCCGAGCACCGAAGTGCTCGGCAGGTACCATACAGTCATAAGTGCACCAACGGGCCCTTAGTGTAATTGTGACTGCGCAGTCACCCATTGCCTCTCTCGACAAGAGTGCGGGACATTGAGTGGGGATCTTATGGACACGGGGTGGGATCATTCTGTGTTAAGGAAGCGTCCTGCGCAACGCAGTAGTAAGTGTCTCCTCTAGAGAGGGACACCGGTTATGTTGGTATTGTCATGATATGTGTTATCTTATGTTCCTAAGTAAATAGTATTAGTTATTATACCTCACTGTGTATGTGATTATTGTGATTGTACTGCGAGGAACCACTCCCCCTCTGGTTGGAGCCATCGCAGGTGGAGGCGCTGTACCGAGTAAGTGGTTGTCCATAGTATCGTAATTGCCCCAGGTTCCCCGTGGCGGAAGCTCAGCCCTCCTGCGAGCCAACAGGTAAAGCACAACACCTGGTAACATTGTATGTTCCCTTGCACCCCACACTATATCTGCGATTGGGGGGGGGAATACCCGTTACATTTGGAGGCGCTGCTGAGATCGAACTGGGGTGCCCTGTTCCAAATTTTTTTTCTTCCAAATTGTCCGATTTAACCACCATCATGCCCGTGCCATCAGAGCAAGACGTCCACGACTGGGCCTTAGAGCACCGTGTGTCCCCAAGGCGCGTGGTTGCAGTGGCGGGAGTATCCCGTCGTATGGGCGTCTCCACAGTATGCACCCACGTACGAGAGTGTCCGGGGTTGGCCACTGCCCGGCTGATAGACTTTAAGATGGATAATGACGGTCGGATGCTTACCTATCTCATGACCACAGAATATGACATATGCTTAGAAACTGTTCCCCCTGTATTGAATATACCCAAGCCCTCGGACGAGGATTGGTTCATGATCTATGCAAAAAGCTGCAGTGTAGTTAATAGGACTGTAATCAAAATGGAGGCTTCTGCAGAAGGGAATGTTAACAGTGAGTCCCACCTAAAATGGCGTCTCCCGCCAAAGCAGGAGAGCGCACGTGCTGCTGACTGCAAGCCTGCCCAGAAAATTGTTGCAGAAAACTGTCTGGGATTTGCGGGAAATCCTAAACCCCTCCCCTGCAACACGAGTGGCTTAACACCAAGCCAGAATGAGTCCTTGATAGAAAGCGCCCCTCCTTTAAATTCCACCAGGGGGAGTGAGCACAGTGAACAGCAATCAGCAATTTCTGTTCCCCATAAGGAAAGTACAATATGCAGCGATGTACCCCCTTTGCAGTTTGGAGTCTGGCGGACAAAGGCCGGGGATGTGTCCGTTCAGTTGTATCAGTGCTTACAAGAAGACCTTATTATGTCTGGTGGTAGGGTGTATGATGTATTCGAACGAATGGTAGCACACAAGGTGGAACAGGAGAGTGAGGACGGGTGTATACGGTGTGCCTGTTCAGATATGACTGCCCACTTTGTACCTTGGCCTGGGGAGACAGGTGTAAAGATTGCGGGGCACAGTGCATGAAGCCCGTACTGCTGCCGTCTGCAGAATTTTCCAGTGAAGAGGTTGAAGTCCTATCGGTGGCGATGCACCTACCGGCGAACCACCCCAGCGATGATACAGAGGAGACAGAGGAATCACAGGGTAAGGTGTCTGTACCCCCACCTTCTTTTAGTGATTTCAGCGACCAACCACTCGTGGTGATGCGCCTGCCGGCGGACCACTCTAGTGAAGTCATCAAGCCAATTATCTCAGTGACAGTGAATCCTGATATGGGCCCGTGTGCCCTACAACGGCCAGTCCAGCCTACAGAGGTACCATCGGTCCCAGGCGTGGGATCAGTACCGATCGAAGACAAGGGTGAGTTGACTGCCCCATGGGTGTTGAGTGTGAGCCTCCAGGTGACCGCGGAGCACGATAGCTTCTTAAGTCTGGACACCAGGGCGAATGGCTCCACTCGACATCGCGTCCTGGCGGAGGTGTCCCCCTTAGAAGATAGCTGTCCCGCAGTGCGAGTCTACCAGTACCCACCGCCTTTCGTTCCAGATGAAGAGAAACCCATCGCAAGCCAGCAGAGTGGTAAGGAACCCCCTTGCTCCCCACAGGCTCCGATGGAGGTGGTCGTGGAAAAGGCCAGAGTTACGGTTCCTGAACTGAGCGAGAGCCCATGCGCTCTAACCCAAATGGTCCCAGGACTGGGATCCAAACGCTCCCGAGTTTCAAGACAGTGAGTGGACTGCTACAGAAGTGTTGTGGACAGGCCGCAAGACAGCCGAGGTGGGAACTGACAGCGTCCCCGAGGACCTGTTGGCCACCGGGAGTCACCGCAGTGGTAAGGTATCTACCCTTTACCCCCTGCCAGGTGAAGCAGAGACTTTGAGTAGAGAGACAGTGTCCAATTCTCGCTTCTCAGTGGAAGCTGAGCACGTACGTAGGGACAAGGACTGTGTGGCAAAGGATCTAGTAGAAGTTGCCTCCTTTGAGCCCAAAAACAAGCGGCCCATTCGCCAAGTAGTGATCCGCGGAAAAGGTCCTGGCCGCCTGGCCTGCTGCTTCCAGGCCGTGGATGACCGGGTAAAGGCCGGTTTGAAAGACACTGTGCTATTCCTTCCACCAGGGGGAGGAAGTAGTACTGAACCAGTGACTGTTATCCCAGAGTGTGCTCTCCGAGAGATCCACCCAGGGGAGGCTCACGGACGCAAAAGTGAGGTACCCCCACCTGATTCGTTACGAGCACCCCACAAATGGTCTCAGCAAGCAGCTGATACTCAGCTGGCCTCGGGTATTATTGGGGGTGATGTGCCATGTTTTAGGGATGTTACAGTCGACCTGTGAAGTGTACGGGTTATGCCATGCAATTTTTCATTGTGTAAAATTGTGCCAGGTTATGTGGTTCCCCAAGCGAGGGCGTTGGGTTTTTCAGCAGGGGGAGAGTGTAGCCAGGTCACCCTTTGCCCCCTGCGACCTCCCTCGGCGCCTCCGTGGCCAGGATCGATGGCGGGTGCTGCCGGAGGCCCGCGGCAGACCCGACGGCCATTCCGGAGGGTGGGGGCCGAGGAGGGAGCGCACCGGTGCGCTGGAGATCTCCGGCGGCCCCTGTGCAGGACGCCGCCATGTCGCGCCGGTTCGCGCATGCGCAGTAAGCCCCCGGCGGCCCAACAGAGTCGCGCATGCGCAGAAAGTAGAGCAGAGGTAGGGAGAAGTCGCGCGAGTGCGAGAATAGAGAGGGGAAGGTTGAGGCGGCCTCTAAAGACTCGCGCAGGTGCAGGTCTAGCCAGGGGGGCAGGGACAGCTCAGGAAAGGTCGAGGCGGCCATTAGATGTTCGCGCATGCGCAGGAGAGGCGCGCACGTGGCCCCAATGTGTTTCTAGGCACCATGGGACTACAACTCCCATGAGGCATAGCGAGACAGGCACCAGGTGCCTCATAGGAGCCAATAGGGCTGCAGGATTACACTGGGCCAGAAAGAGATACATTTCGCGGGCTTGGACCACGCTATCAGTGAGAGTCAGGAGCAGCCCAGGGAAGGAGGTAGGGTGCAGGAGTCAGGGACTCCCTGCACTAGGCCAGTGGCCCTAAGGTCCAAGTTAGCCCTGATTCCCCACCAGGTTAGTGAGTGTTGCCAGGGATAGCCTCAGGTTAGGGACCCTGTCACTAGTATAAAGGTGTAATTGCCTGGTCTCCCGTGACAGCTACACTATTATTTGTATTTTCATTTTATTCTTACATATCCACGCTGATATCCACAAGCGCTCCCCTTATCTGAAAGACAACGTATTCCTTATTGGTAATATTAGACTTGAAGATGTTACATTTGGGACTATAATGGCATCCAATACACTTGGAACAGGTAAAGTACCCTCTCAAATTATTTAACCACATAACTGGCACTGGTATCTTACCCATGATAGGGCAACTATGGAGAGTTTGAAATGTTGTGCCTTTTTGAAAACCATTTGTGGCCATTGTGGTAGAACTATTGGCAAAGCTGTATCTTTCTGTAAGATACCCCAATGCTTGTTAATGCTACTTTTGATTTGCGGTGCCATCACATTACAATTAGTAATAAATGAAGTTTTATCTTTAATCTCGTATATTTTATCAGTTCATCTCTCTTAGTGTTTCTAGCCTTAGTTGCTGCAATTTCAATCTCTCTCCTATTCTAGTTCCTCTCAAGGAATTTGGTTTTCAGATCCTTAGCTTATTCATCAAAAATCTCGATCCAAGAGCAATTTCTTCTCAGAGGGAAAAATTGACCCTGTTGGATACTTTATTGACCGTTGGTGTTGGCTTCCACAGGTTTATAGAACTTTCTAGTATGTATTTTATTTTCCTGAATAGACAGCACTAAATCCAAAAAATCTATTTGGCTATTATCATATATCACTCTTGAAAGTTAACTTGATAATCTGTGTATTTGAATTGAGATGATTTTTGAACCCTTGCAAGTCCCCTAAGCTACCTCCCCCTGGTCCCTGATGAACAGCAGCACATAGTTGATGTAATGCCTACAGAGCACCAGGCTCTTTCCAAACGGGTTGCATGACCAAACTTGGTCCTGCTACCAATAAGCCTATAAAGGTACCTCTTCCATCGATGGCCTTCACAGCCAACAGAAACTTTTTGTTCCAGAGAGGTACAGTATGGAAAGGTGCTCTGCAAAGGCACAGTCTAAATTCCTTGCGGCTCCAGAATCCACAAAAGCTTGAGTGGTGATAGAAGCTGGTCCCCAGGACAGTGAAGCCAGCAGGAGGAGCTGTGTGGGTTGTGATGGCGGAGGATTGGTAAAAATGCCTAGAGAACATTCCTCTAACTTCCATGAGTGCTGGAGTTTCCCAATTTGCTAGGGCAATTTCGGGCAAAGTGAGTGAGAAAGAGATGTCGGTGTGGGAGAGAGGTGCGTGTGTGGGGGATAGAGAGAGGAGAGAGGTGGGTGTGATAGAGAGGCGTGGGAGAGGGTGGGGTTATAAGAGAGGGGAGAGATGGGGTGTGAGAGACAGAGGGGGGGGGCAGTCTCCCTGACACTGGGGAGGTTGGGGGCGGGGAGGGCAGTGAAAACTCTAGTCCTGGGCCCGAGGAAGCTTTTTGCGACCCTGAATACCGGCACCTCATTTTGTACAAAAAAAGCACTCAGGAAAACAATTACAAAAAATGTTTTTTTAAACTAAAAAAAACCTCAAACATATCTCAAAGATTTACAAGCACCAATAAGCTATAAAAAAGGATGTATGAAAGTACTTCAAGAATATTTCTATTGAGTTAAAAAAATGATTATATATGCGAATTAATCACAGATCTAAAAATATGTGAAATGTACTGTAATCTATAGATATATAAAATAGTATAATTGGACACTACATGTCATCTTTTAACTACTTTACTATGTTCAGTGCTCTTTCAGATGAAAAGTATATTAATACCATTTAGATTCTACTCTACATTTTCTCATAGGGAAATGTGTGCAATCTTACTTTTTAATGCCACACTATCTGAGAGACAACTTTATTGGTTTTGTATATAGTGTACTTCACACTGTAAGTGCACAATAAATTGTTCAGGGTCTTTCATTTAAACAGCACATTAGTGTCTTATGAATGAGTATCCACACTGAACAAGTAGAAAAAGATTGCAATGCTTATCCATCTTGCACTGCTTCAATAGGTGATCATTGATTATTGTACTAGGAGTTAATCAATTTCATTCAGTTTCTCAAATAGCTACTCAAAACTACACTGGCAACTTGCTCATATGGAAAGTGCATTCATCAAGAGCTCATTGTTTTTATAAATGTTCCCATGAGAAAGTAAATTAGGTTACATAATATAGCAGTAAGCAATACTTTTCCAAGTGTAGCCAGGTCCCCCTTGCCCTTACCTCCATTGCGGGAGCGGGGGGGGGGGGGGGATTAGAGGCTGCTGCGGGGGTGATCAGAGTGGCTGCAGCTGATGCAGGAAGAGTGCCGGAACTCCTCGGCAGGATGCCGGTAAGGGCGTCGCCATTTTGGAATTACATGCGCAGAAGCACTCGCACATGCGCAGTGGGCTTACAAGTTGCGGCGGTCATGTTGGCACACCCCGCTCATGCGCAGTAGCTAGGGTAGATGCGACGGCCATTACAATAAGCTCTGCAGGGGAACTACAAGTCCCAACAGCACCAAGGGCTGCAGCACCACATGTTGACAGGCAGCCAATAGGGCTAGGAGAATCTCGGCAGTAGGAGATTGATACTTTTGGCGCGCCTGGGACCACGCCAGTCGGAGAAGGAACTCAGAGGGTTTGGATAGTGTCTGGGTGCAGGTTGCATCCCAGACTAGGCCGGATCCCCTCCCCCCCCATTAGGCCCCAGATAGGCCCCGACTCACAGTAGGTTGTGGCTATGGGAAAACCCATAGCTAAGGACATTTCCTGTGTAGCTGCTGATAGTCAGGGTATAGCACCAGTGAGACGACATGCAGTGATTGTGGCCTTTGGTCTGGGACCAGACCACCACCACAGGAATAGACTTTCAAAGGTGAAACCCTCCTACTGGAGTTCACCCAAGGCAGAGGCGGATGCCTTCAAGGACGACGACGTTGGATCAGATGGATCCCTCTTTGTTTTTCATCAGTACTCAGGGACAGGAGCCCAGGGCAGGTACCTCAACAAGTGCTCCAACAGTTCACGGGATAGCGCTATTCCTTACACTTTGGGTGGGCCCTGACATTGGGAAAAAACATCAGGGATATTGGTGCCAAGCACCCTATGTACATTGGGGACACACATCTGGTGTATTGGGGTTGTGTGTGTGGGCTATATACTGTGAAGTACAGGTTGCTTATCCTGAGTTCAGTAAAACCAGTTATTATATACCCCGTTTGTGTGGTTATTATTGGTATTGTTCCTGTAAAGGGCTTATCTCACCACGTTGAGATCCCTCACAGGTGGAGGCGCTGCACCGAGGTGAACGAGATATCACCCCAGGCTCCCAGTGGTGGAGGTTCAGGCCTTCTTGTATCCAAACAGGTAGTAGTACAGTTGTATTGGTAGTTCCTTCTGTGTTGGGGGAAAGGGGCTACACAAGAAATATCAATAACAAATTAAAATAGAACACACAGAACGAACCAGCTGAAGGAAAAGCACTGCATAGGAACGTCAGGTCCAACAGTTTTCAATTTTTAGTTATCATGTAATAATTTATCTTAATTAGAATTCATTAACTGGATAACAAGTGTCATAGATATCAGAATACAAATACTGTGTACTGTCTAATGGTGTACCCATAATATAAAAAGTTTTCCATTTGCACTGCTTTCAGTGGTGGAAGCGCATGCAGCATCTAAGTGCCACCGGACTTCCGAAATCACAGCCAGTTAATTGCGTGGTGAGCTATCATGTGTTTGCAGCTGTACATCTTATGTCCCCATAAAAAAAAACATCAAAAATTGCTAGTAAATAGTACTCCCTGAATGTCATTTGGGTCTCTGTAGGGCTGACTGGGATGTCCAGTAAAAATTAAAATGTCAGCAAAGAGAACCTACAGCATATTGTCTAAAATTTGAGGTGAGCAAGTATTTTGTAAATTGTAATGTTACATACTGTAGTTACATAGTTACAGTACGTAGTAGAAGGTTGAAAAAAATATATGGGATATTAAGAATGGGATATTGTAGAATGTTGATAAAAATATATCGGATATTGACAATGGGATATTAAGCACTTTAATATAAAGATCGCCGTTGGGTGGTTAGAAACAAACCTCAAATATACACTATGTTATGTCAAAGGAAATATAATAGATATTTTCATTTAAAAGGAAATTGCAAAAGGGACTTTTGGGAGGGAAAATAAATGATATTTCCACATAATAGCACTTCATGTTTGTGTAGTCATGAAATATACAAGTAGGTTACATAGTTACATAGTAGATGAGCTTGAAAAAAGACACACATACATCAAGTTCAACCTATGCTAAATTTGGACAATCAATACTTTATCCTATATCCGTACTTACAGTATATTGATCCAGGGGAAGGCAAACTAAAAACTCCAGACAAAAATCATCTAATGATATCTCATAAAGGGAAAAATAAATTCCTTCCTGACTCCAAGAATTACTCTCTGGATCAACATTCTTTGCATGTTTACTTATTAGGTATATACCTGTATACCTTTCCTTTCTAAAAAGAAGTCCAACCTTTTTTTAACATATCTGTTGTATCTGCCATCACAGTCTCTATGGGTAATGAATTCCACGTTGTAACTGCCCTTACTGTAAAGAATCCTTTCCTTTGTTGCTGGTGAAATCTCCTTTCGTCCAATCTTCAGGGATAACCCCGTGTCCTTTGTACTGAACATGAACGTGTTCAAATTACAGTAAGCAGCTCTCAGAAAATTTAGCAGGTCTCAAACATTATGGGGGATATCCATATGTCTGTACAGTATATGTGCAGAATAGCAAAATACTGTTTGCAAGAAATAGATACTCCACTGCAGCGAAAACAGAAGAAAAGGTGAGGGAGCTATAAACCTATGCACATATTATAGATAACAAATATATACCCAGCACAGGCTTGTGGTACTGCAGGGAACAGCCCTAGATATGGCATAATACCCTTTACTGATAATAGCAGACAGGGGCACAGTATATTCCTGCACTACAAGGTGTTTGGTAGTTTGGGATCAAGCTACTGGATGCAAGTAAAGACTCGTGAGAGATCCTCTAGCAGTGAAGGAGCACTTGAGAAAGACAATGCTGGATCGGCGGATCCTTTTCGAAGTAACAGCTACCGGGTGCTGGAGCGCCCGGCAGGTATTAATATAAGTGCACAAACACCGGTACCTGCAGGCACGGATCACGCCTTGGGGGAGGGTTCTTTGGGGACACTGAGGGTTGAGTGACCAAGGAACTGGTCCAGTACATTGGACACGGTGTGGGATACACACGGTTGTGGGGTGGGAACACTACTCCACGTTGGAGCGTGGCCAGAGCCACTGGTATACAGATTGCCACCCAAGGACAACTATATATTGTGTGTGCATTATATTGCTGTAAGGTTATTGCTATGTTATATATGTATATGCTGTTCACAGGGTACATCTGATTCACGTATATTCATATGTTCCACACTTATATAGTAAAAGGTTACAGAGTTGTTGGATTGTCATTGTTATTCTTGTTCAGGAACATCTCTCTTATTGGGGATCCTGGGCAAGTGGAGGCGCTGCCACGTTACTTATTGTTGCCTCAGGCTCCCAGTTAGCGGAGGCTCAGATGTCTGTGAGCCACAGGTATATGCAGCACCAGTAGACCCGTATCGTTACCAGGAAAGAGGGCTACATATATATAATCTTGCAAGCAAGTTTAAAAATAAAACATTAAAAACATTTTAAAAAAATCAAACTTCAAAATACACAGGTGAAGTGCCTACAATATTTGGAAAACCTATTCCACAGAGTAAAAAACAATCAAGCTTACAACTTGCAGGTAAAAATATAAAACAAATCTTATTATATGAGCAAGAGAGTCTGCCACAGACCCTCCAGCATCATGTGATTACTTGCAAGAGCTTGTTTTGGGCCATCTGTTCGGATGTGACAGGGATGAGAGTGGTCCCGTTCCACCCCTTCAGTGTTGTACTTATGTGATCAATACCGATTGTGTACAATGTCTAAAATACGTCATTAGCGCAGAGAAGGGGTATCTATAAGGGTATAAGGGTATCTAGGGTATCTAGATATAAGGGTATCTAGGGTCGACAGAATGTTATCAGGGTCAGAGTGTAAGAGTTTTTATCAGGAACACACTCAGGCTACGTGGTAGCGTTCAGTGTATGCCAGCAGCAGGATTAGGTGCTTCCAGCCACGGTCTACCTCCAGTGACGGACCTCTGGATCCTGGAGAGTGTGACAGCGCCGGAGAGCTTTTTGACAACAGCCTGACGCCACCGGAGGAGAAGCTGTACCTTCCAAAGTCTGCAGTACATGGAGCTTTTACTCTCAATATATTGTGAGTAGGATTCCAGTTTTAACAGACTGGACCAGTTGCCTGCCAATTGTTCATATTTGTTTTTTTTATTCATTATATTAAATCAGCTCTTCTTTTTCAGTCTTGCTCTTATTGTCTACTGTTATATTTGTTGTTTGTTTTGTGTCTGTGTTACATGTTTGTTTTGATCAACAGTATTGCACTATTATTTGTTTTCTTTATTCCACATATCACGAGTCATTTGGCTGTGGATCCACCCATTTTTGGAAGTGCAAGAGTTAAATCAGAGCTTTGCAGTTCTTTCCATTTGGACTTTCAACAGACTGACATTGGACATTTTAGGCGCCGGTTTGTATTGTTCTTTGTTGTATATTTTTTTACTGTGTTTTGGGTCATTAATTCCTGGCAGCCTTGCCCTGTAAGTGTTAGGTTTTTCTAAGTGTTTCTACACGGGTTTCAACTACACATATATTGTTTAGCTTGTGGCGCTAATTGCACCCCCTTTTTTTCCATTCAGTGTAGAGAGTAGAGAGAGTAAACAAGCTATTTCAGACAGTAGATACATGCAACAATTACCATTTCTGTCTCCAGCGCTCTCGCCATTGCCTTCTTGACTCTTTCTTTTCTTGGCACTCTCACCGCTACTCCGCAGCGTTTCCACAGTGCACATCAGTAGTTATGGTGCTTTCGAAGCCTGCTTAGTCTCTCTGTGTTCCAATATCTTACAGCAATCCCCCTTACTAGCTCTCTCTTTTTTTTTTTTTACAGAATTAAAACCGGGCTCGCCTCCAGAGCAGTACAGCACTTTTTTTTTCCAACGCTGGGGACCCTTAGTTCATGAGATACTTACCGGTAAAGATATTGGTACAACCTCCGGGTTTTTAAAGAGGATTTAAATGGCCATCCAATAAGAAGCCGCAAATGATATATATTGTAGTTTCTTATTGGTCTGAGATTTGGTAACCGTTTTGTTTTTGTTGGAGAAAGATTTAAACTGCGCCATCTCACCAGGAAGCATCTCGGAAATGGGAGGTACACGTATCTGAAAATAGCATGGTTCAGCTCTTGGGGACCCCCGATTCCCATCGTGCCACTCCTTCACAAAGGCTGCTGTGCCGAAACATAGGACACTTTATTTGGCTTCAATAAATGATTACATTTATAAAATCCGTGGAGCCTCTACTCTTCCTTTTTTTGTGCACAAATACATGGTTATATAGGAGAACAGGGTCATACATTATATATAAAGACCTTGCATTACATTAGGTGAACAGGGTTATAGATTAAATATGAACACATTGCATGAACAGTTAAAAGTAAAGTAAGATATAGGCGTATATAAGAGTTACAGACCAGATAAAAATGTGAGACAGCTTTATTTCTTGAAGAACTTAGACCGGTGGTGGTGTTGAGAGTTTCAGGTAGATTGTTCCAGTTTTGGGGTGCACGGTGAGAGAAGGAGGAGCGGCTCGATACTTTGTTGAACCTTGGGACCATGAAAAGTCCCTTGGAGACAGATCTCAGGTGATAAGTGATGCGTGTGGTAGGGGTGATGAGCTTGTTCAGATATGGGGGTAGCTTGCCCAATAAATATTTTAAGGCAAGACAGGAGAGATTAACTTTGCGCCTAGACTCAAGTGATCGCCAATCTAGTTCTTTGAACATTTCGCAGTGATGTGTGTTGTAGTTACATTGGAGGACAAAGCAGCATATTGAATTGTAGGTGTCTAGTTTGCATAGGTGAATTTGAGGTGCTGTGCCATATACTATATCCCCATAGTCTATAATTGGAACTAAGAGGAGGGGAGAAACAAGGACATTGGAGCACAGCAAAAAGACAGGCTGGCGGCAGTGACTGCGTGCAAAAGCTTTATTCCGGCAACATTGCCATTAAAAACAGGACAGGTTCTCTGACGCGTTTCGTCTAAGAGACTTTTTCAAAGAGTGCTATACTGCAGCCAGGGATGTTCCCTAAATACCCACAGACTGTCTTTTTGCTGTGCTCCAATGTCCTTGTTTCTCCCCTCCTCTTACTCACCTGCTCTGGGACGGATGCACGCTCCAGGAGAGCAGCGGTGAGGCCCCCTCCTTTGGAAAGGACAGCCATCAGGCACTACACGAGCCAGCTACACGAGTCCCTGCACTCCCTGCTCGAGGACCCGCAGGGGACACATGATCCGCCACAGAAGGAACCGCCGGATGGGAGAAGCACTCCGGTCAGGTTAGAGATCATTTTTCTTATACGGCAATCCAGATTGTGCCTTACTGTGCCCAAAAGAAGTTATTATCTCCTATCTAGGGGTACACACTCCGCTGCTCTCCTCTATCACCTCTATCAAACATTGGCAAATCTGCCCTACCACTGCTACACTGAGGATTAAACAGTCCTCAATACCGACACCAATTTGAAGCACCACATTAGGGGTTTATTCCCTTATCTACCTATAATTGGAACTAGCATCTACTGTGCAATGCGCTTTCTGACCAGCGAGCTTAGGGAGGATTTGTTCCTATAAATTACGCCTAGTTGACATAGGTTTTCGTTCTCAGTGTATCAATGTGCAACACAAATGTTAAATGGGAATCAAACCATATGCCCAGATATTTAAAACTAGTAACAGGGGCAAGGATTGTATTAGAGCTGTTTCTTATCTGAAGCTCTGTCATTGGTAGCTTTAGAAAAGTAGCCTTGGTCCCAAATACCATTATTACAGTCTTGTCAGTGTTTAAAAACATTTTAATTTGGGAAATCCATGTGTCAAGTCTCAAAAAATCAGATTGAAGTACGTGTTCAAGGACAGAGATTCGAGGGCTGCGTGCATATAGGATTGTGTCATCCACATACATATGTATTGAAGCTCCCTTACAAGCTGTAGATAGATCATTAATGAACACACAGATACCCAGCAAGCTCTCGGAAACCCCCCAAAATTACCACTATATATGTATATAAGGGCGTGGCTAATTGTATAAAACAAGAAAACAAAGATGTCCAGAGCAACATCAAATTTGACAAAAATACACAGTGAAATACCTATATATCTCTTGAAAAAGGGTCATTTAGTTAACCCTTTGGCCAAAGCGTATAAGCCTGCGAGCCACTTACAAGGCATGACCAGTTCGCAGGTCCTAACACTAACTGATTAAAATCCTTATTTACCTCTATAATTAGAGGACCTGCGAACTCTTTTCAAGAAAAATATAGGTATTTCACTGTGTATTTTTGTCACATTGGTTGTTGCTCTGGAGTTCTTTGTTTCTTGTTTTAGATTATTAATGAAGGCTGAGAAGAGTAAGAGCCCCAGAACAGAGCCTTGTTGGTAATTACAATATAATAATGTAAGTGAACAAGAATTCTTACATAAACAGTGTTGAAAAAACAATGTTTTTTATCCCTTCAATATGCCTCGTAAGAAGTTGTCTTGTTCTTAAAAATCGCAAAAGAAAACTTCAACGAAAACAAGAACATCAGAAAGTGGAAAAGGATTTGCGTTTAAAAAAAAAAAAAACAGAACTTAAATGAATCTGTTTCGCTTCATCTACCTGCTCCTGTAACAATTTTTTGTGCTAAATCTGAATCTCATGCCAATTTTAATTTTGAAACAGAAAATACAATAGAACAATGTTCGATTTCAGCGGCGTCATCTTATAATGTTAAAGATCATGTAATTGAAAGCCGATCGGGTTAGGAGCAGTGTTCGTGTGAAATTCCATTATCTACAAATAAAGAAGAAGGGGTGAGTCATGTGACTGATATCGCTGACATTAATTACGTTGACCCCGCTATATGGCCTTTATATGGCCTTTTGCTTGAAATCTGCAATCACATTATATCGCGAGGTGTATTTGCTAAAATAAAAAAATGACTTAATTCCCTGAGATTCCAATAACCGCTGTTTTTCTAATTCACTGCATTATAGAAAAACTACTAATAGGGAATGCTATTTGTGAACTTGGCTTGTGTACTCAGAGCATTCGAATAAGATGTTCTGCATTTGTTGCAAATTATTTTCTTTTGATGAAACAAATTCTTCCTTTGCATCAGTTGGCAATTGCAACTGGAAACATCTTCACCAATATTTGAGGGGACATGAAAATTCTCCTAAGCATTTAAAGAACTACTTAGAGTGGTTTGATGTATGCAAAAGGTTGAAAGCAGCAAAAACAATAGACCAGGAAGTACAGTGCCGTTATTGGAGAACGAGATTATTGGAAACTCGTATTAGGTCATTTATGTAGCATTGTCCTGTATATGTCCAAAAACAATTTGGCATTTCATGGTGCGAATGACAAATGATATACCCCCAAAAACGGCAATATCTTAGGGCTTGTAGAATTACGGTGTAAATACAATGTCACAATGTACGAACATTTGCGACATACAGTATATTGTTTCAAAAGTAACTCATGTAACTTATTCCGCAGGGCAATCCAAAATGAAATTATTTCTTGTGTTCACTATAATATTAGAACAAGCCAGAAAAACTGAATATTTTTGCATTACTCTTGATTGTACTCTAGACGTGCTACAGAGAACAACTCTCATTCACATTAGAATTTGTGGATATATGTGCATCTGATTAAATTAATCAAGAACATTTTATCACATACCAAGAAATAGAAAAAAATAATAGGGCAAACATTATT
The DNA here is from genome assembly GCF_040206685.1 of Ascaphus truei. Taxonomy (NCBI): domain Eukaryota; kingdom Metazoa; phylum Chordata; class Amphibia; order Anura; family Ascaphidae; genus Ascaphus; species Ascaphus truei. The sequence continues at coordinate 494,612,266 of NC_134483.1, read as the reverse complement.
TGAAATAATTAAAAAATTGTTTGAGGATTCAAAATTAGATTTCATGAATTGCAAGGGTCAGGGGTATGACATTGGTTCTAACATGAGATGAAAGAACAAAGGTCTTCAAGCATGTATACAGTACGTCAGGAAAATCCACAAGTATTTTTCATGCCTTGCAGTTGTCACTCTTGCAGTTTGTCCATTGGAGATTCTGCAATTTCTTACACAGTTTCATTTATCGGGGTTATATAACACATCTACACTTTATTTTCTGTATCTGTGGGAAGATGGAAAATTGTAACTGACAGTGTACCCACTTTTACTGCCAAACCACTTTGCAACAAACGGACACATTTGGGCAATACTGGGGATTTTTATTAAAAAATAAATCAGAATCCAATGAATTACTCAAATGTTATAATGACATAGATATAATTCTTAAAGACGGAGATGATTCCAAAATCAATGGAATTGAATTATTTGATGAAATCAAATCGTTCAAAACAATTCTTCCGGACAATATACTGTAAATACTCCTTTAAAATGTTTCCAATTTTTGAAAAAAAAATGGGCTTCAGAACATGTTGCCAAATTTATGGCTAGCAATAAAAAATCTAGTTATCTATACCAGTGACAGTTGCTACATGTGAGTGCAGTTTTAGTAAACTTAAGCTCATTAAAACATATCTGCGATCGTCTATGACAAATTAACATACAAATTCTTTGGCATAATTATCGATTTAAAATGCTACTGCTCAAAAAGTTGACATGTCGGAAAATCCAAGAATATTTTTTTTTTTTAGTAAGTAATAAATAATGTATCTTACATTTATCCTAAATAAAAATGTTATGCGCACTTTATTTTTAAATCCATAGTAGTTATGCACAAATATGTTAAAAGACAAGATAATTATAAAGATAAAAAATAAGATATAAAGATAAGATAATGATAAAGGTAAACTTAATATTGGATTGCAAAAAAAGCATAAGCAAATAGATTTAATATACACATTACTAAGCTCAGGTACCAAAAAAGTCATGCTTGTGATCTGCAACACAAACCATTCTGTTATATCATTCATGCAACACAAACCACAGACATCATCATACGAATGAGAGAACAAACAACACACACAGATGTGACACACGCAATGGGTCTTATTCTATAAACTTTGATAACTAACTCATCGAGGTTTTTGAGCAGTTCCCGAATGATTTGGCAAGGTTGCTATTCAGAAAGCTCTGATGACCTGCCTAACTCGTTTGGGAAGTGCATCTTCCCGAGCAGTAGCGCCGTGGCCCAAACACACCGAGAGATCAAAAAGAGCTCCAACTCACATTTTTTGTAAAATCACTCTATTCTAGTAGCTACGGGAATCTCATTGAGGCTCTCAGCTAGCAGGCAACTCGCACATTTCATCTCAAGTGTGGCGAGATGGGATTTGCGAGTAGGACTTAGAAAAAAATCATGTATTTTTATTGCATCAGATTGAAGCCGGGAGTCGCCGGAGCTGATATTAATTTATATCAGGCTTCAAACCTATGTAATAAAAATAAATTTACACGCAGCTTCATTACCGTAGCGGCTAACCACTAAGGCAATGAAGGGGTTAAACACCAGGGCCCATTTTATTGGGGGAGTGGGGGTGGGTGAAGGTGGTATTTGGCCCGTGGTGGGTGTTTAGGCCTTGCGGGGGTAGCGGGAGGGGTCAACCCCTTCATTACTTTACAGTTAAGGTAATGAAGGGGCTAACCCCTCCAGATACCCACCCGGTAGGCATAAACACCATCACAGGCCAAATACCACCTTCACCCACCCCTGCTACCCACAATTAACATTAAAGCCGAATACTAGCCAATACACCCATTGATTACCAGTGTGGTTACATATGTCCTCAATGGGAGTAAAGATAGACCCAATGGCACCCCCTCTACCCACAACAACCCCCCTCCCCTACACATACAGTACAGTAATGGGCAAAATAATATTTTCCAGATCTGGATAATACTGTAGCTCAGTTGTCAATTAAAAATAAAACATTATCCAGCCAGCATAAAGTAAATTAAAGTTGCACTTACCTCTACCAGGATGAAGGCCTGTCTCGTCCACCTCCTCGTCTTCCACCCCGTCCGGAACATAACAATAAAAAACAAACTAACAGCCTCTAACCCCTTAATCTCCTTAGTGGTTAGTAGCCTCTATAGCAGGGGTGGGCAACCTATATTTCAATGTAGCCACAGGTGTGGCGAATTAGAAGTAAAATAGCCACACAATGTAAAAATTGAGGTATTGTGTTGCGCATGCGAAAATTTTAAACACACACTGTTTGAACAAGTTTATAAATTCTCATGGCCGTTCTATAGTGTGTGCGCACGTGCGTGCCTGTGCGAAGGTGCGTGCACGTGACACATGCTTTTTGTGTGTATGCTGTGAGCGAGTGAGGTACTGTGAGTATGTGTGTGTGTGTGTTATAAATATGTTTGAAATAAATAAAGAAATGCTTTAATAAATTATTTATTAACATTGTACATACAGTACACACACACACACACACACACACACACACACACACACACACACACACACACACACACACACACACACACACACACACACACACACACACACACACACACACACACACACACACACACACACACACATATTTCAGTGGTGGTAGCGGCGTAAAACCATTATAGAAAGGCTGCTAACCTCAGCCAAATATAACTGCCATGCGCGCGCACGGCGCAGCAAGCGCGCCCTCTATAGAACAGCCCTCAGACCGCAACCCCCCTCATCCTCTCACCCCCCTCTTCATCCTCCTCTCACACCACCACCACCCTCCTCATCATCATCTCCTCACCCCCCTCATCATCACCATCTCATTTAACCCCCCTCATCACCATCTCATTTAACCCCCCTCATCACCATCTCATTTAACCCCCCTCATCACCATCTCATTTAACCCCCCTCATCACCATCTCATTTAACCCCCCCTCATCACCATCTCATTTAACCCCCCTCATCACCATCTCATTTAACCCCCCTCATCACCATCTCATTTAACCCCCCTCATCACCATCTCATTTAACCCCCCCTCATCACCATCTCATTTAACCCCCCTCATCACCATCTCATTTAACCCCCCCTCATCACCATCTCATTTAACCCCCCTCATCACCATCTCATTTAACCCCCCCTCATCACCATCTCATTTAACCCCCCTCATCACCATCTCATTTAACCCCCCCTCATCACCATCTTATTTAACCCCCCTCATCACCATCTCATTTAACCCCCCTCATCACCATCTCATTTAACCCCCCCTCATCACCATCTCATTTACCCCCCCCTCATCACCATCTCAATTAACCCCCCCTCATCCCCATCTCATTTACCCCCCCCTCATCATCTCCCCCAGCACCCTTGATCTCCCCCATCATCATGCCCCACCCCACCCCAGTGGTGGGTGGGATTCAAATTTTTTAGTAACAGATTATCTCTCACCAGGGGAGGGGGAAGGGAGACAGGGAGGGGGAAGGGAGATGTCAGGGTCTCCTAGACCTCCTGCCTAGCTATAGTTCTTCTTTGTCCACTGGGTGTGCTGCTGTCTTCTGTTTCCTCTGGGTTCCTCTGTCTGCCTGTCTGTCTTCTTGTTGCTCCTGTCTCTGCCCCTTATAGCTTCTGCTTCCTGGTTTGTTCAATTGCCTTTGCTTCAAGTCAGACTCCTATCACATGCCTCTGTCTTTGATTCTGATCTGTTCCTGTACCTGTATTTGTAGTCTGTTCACAGTTAAGGCCCTTGCTAGTGTAACGGTATTTGTGACCCGGCCTGACCCACCCAATCTCACATTGGCCCCTGTGGTCTAACCGGTCCCCATTACAGTGTGGTAGTGTCTGGTGGTGCACCTGTTGGCAACAGGACTCCTGAGTCTCCCGCATGATGGTGTGTGGGGAGAACCCATCCAGACAGGCAGCTGAGGTAGTGTGCTGAGTCCTACCTAGTTCCAGTGCAGTGCCTCCACCTCATCAGGGTCCCTTCGGTCACTTGGGGATGGTCCTGACGAGGAACTCCTCTGTGGTGCTCCTCTCTGTACATTCACGCCACACATGTACACGAGAGGGTTTGTGATTAAGAGCATCTTTATTGGTTGATGTGGGCTAGCTGCCCCTTGCAGTACTTTCTCTAGCCACTCATCATAATTCAGTGCTTCCCTTTGAAAGGTGTAATTCTCCTTTAATAGGGATTCCCTATCCCAGCCGGGATGTCTTTACCCTGTGCCAGGTCCCTGGACACAGTCTTCCTGTTCAGCTACTATAACATAACTCTTCTCAGAACCACGCAGGACACAGAACTACTCAGAACTCTGGCAGAACTCAGGACTAACTTTTAGACACAGTGCTGTGCCTTATGTACACTCTGGAACTGACACACCTCTGACATCACTAACCATGGAATCAGAGCATGTGACCACTCCCATCCATACACAGGGCACCCCACCAGGGTGTGAGGGCAAACCTCCATAATTACTGCTGGCATGCCCACAACTTACCAGGCCTTACTGTCAGCAGGAGAGATGACTGTAGCCATTTTACATGACCGCTACACTAGTAATATGGCTTGTCCCTGTTTGTTCCTTGCTCCCCGGTCTCAGTCCCTGCTCCCCGGTCTCAGTCCCTGCTCCCCGGTCTCAATCCCTGCTCCCCATTCTCAGTCCCTGCTCCCGGACCTGTCCTGCCCCACCTGTCCTGTTCCAGTCTCCTCGTTGCCGTCCTCTGCTTGTTACCTGACTTCGCTACCTGCCGCCTGCCTCGGACCCTTGCTTGTTACCTGACTTCGCTACCTGCCGCCTGCCTCGGACCCCTGCTTGTGACCCCTAATTCGCTTCCTGCTGTTCCGGCCACCGAGATCCTACTCGCCACAGGAGTCTCCCGTGACAGAAAGCAAAGGCCACTTCTGGATCTCGCTGGAACAGATTCTTCTTCTGCCTGCACCCTTTCCTGCCTGCTGCAGCAGACCACATCCGCATGGTTGAAGATAAGTACTTTCGTTTCTTTTTGGAAATCCCAGTTGGGAAGGTTTTTTTTTTTGCTGCTTAGTGTTCTGCAAGAATTATTGCGTTCATAATGAAAAAAACATTTTTTTCTGAGACTAGAACTGTTGCTGCAGAGACTAGTGCACCTTTCTTTGAGATTTTTCTTTTGTGCAGTGCCTGGGTTAACCCTTGCAGTACCTGTTGCCACCTTTTAGACTCTGACTTTTCATTCCATGGATAAGGCTTGTCTCTGCATCACTGGTTGGACCACTGCTGTTCACAGCAACATGAAAGACCTGCTCACATACAAAGTGGGGAGGTTTGAGCTTAAACCCTGGGGGGAGGGGCCACTAACCTCCAAAACAGCTGAGACAAGCTGGACAAAGTTAATAAATGCACAGAGCCCCAGCAAGCTCAAAGAAACCCCACAACATACCACATAATATATATACAGTATGTATATGTGTCCAAAGGAGTGCTACTGGGCGTGGCCAAATGTACACAACAAAAGAAAGAGAAGCCCAAAGCCACATCCAATATGACAAAAATACACAGTGAAATACCTGTATATTCTCTTGAAAAAGGGTCATTTAGTTAAACCCTTTGTGGTTATAAGCCTGCTAGCCACATCAAGGCATGGCCATTAGCAGGTGCTAACACTAATGGATTAAAATTCTTATTTACCTCTATAATTAGAGGAATAAGGATCAGATTGGCTCACTAAACTTCATGGACCTGACAATCTCTCAGGAGGAAGGTGGTAACCTTCCAACTATTATATTTAGGAAGAAGACCTCCACCAATAGCCTACTAAGGGCTGACGCATACCATCCATGACACCTAGTAATCAACATCCCGATGGTCCAGTTCCTGTATATATGCAGGTACTACTCAACCCTGGAGGAGTTTGAAAAACAGGCTAAAGACAACTCTAATATGAAGGTTTTGTGTCGCAAAACCTTCATATTTCTTGTTCATACATCTCGGTGGACTGCACACTGGAGGATACATACCATCCACAACAAGCAGAGGGACACACAAGCAGCAACAGTGAGTTCCTCGGATTTCTATCATGAACTGATTCATTTAAGGGGGCTCACAGAGAGCAAAGCCAGGTAGACTCAATCTCCATTTTTTTGCCTGTGGTTAAGCCCCATATTACATAATCAGAATTTATATGGACTGGTATGGGATACTATCTTGAGAATCTTTGAATAATCATTTAGAAAAATTGGTCTCTACACATTTTTTCTTTGTACTCTGTTACAATACTCTAGAGACCCAGAACCCTATCTGGACTTTCAAAAAAGACGACTAATATTTGCTGAACCATGGTAGAGCAAATCCAGCTTTAAGTTAGCCAGCCGTCAGGGAGTCAGTGACTCGTGCAATGACTGCAGCATGTTTATTAATTTCAGAACACCACAGAAAGAAGGGAAGCAGAAAGATGTGTGTCTCTTGTCCTCCAACAAGTTAAAACGGTTAAATCTACTTATTGCCTTTTAAATATGTTTTTGGACAGGGATTTTTTTTTCACCAAGAAATGTGATCTCTTGACCACAAAATGTAGGATTTGGACCAAGAAATTTGAAAGTGGAAACACTGGTTGTTACTTCATTGCGTCTCTACTATTTCATGGGCATGTATTAAGTGGTGTGTGGCAGGATTTGTTTATATACCATGACTAAAAGGTATTTTTAAAGGACAACATTTTTATTAGAGTAAAATAGAGCTTAGAGATAAATAATAAAGACTTTGTGAAATATAATCATTTTACAATAATATAATCTTCAATTGACATCTTCTTCTGGCTGTCTCTTGTATTGTTTCACCTGTAAAATAATCAAGTTCAACTTAAATAGTTCTCCTCAAATTATTAGGAAAAACCTTCTTACCCCTGGAGCCATCAAAGTTCATATTTCTGGCCCACTCGACATAACGTTCAAAAGTCACATGATGTTAGAAAATTAGCTAGGCATTTCGACTCGATTGTCCTCTGCTGTGTGAAACATAGCTTTGCAAAGTTTCCCCAGGTACAGTATTATTGAAAGTGGAAAGTCATCTACTGGATCTCCACAGACAGTGATACCGATACATCTCTGCCTCCGTGGTGCCGCAGTTGCGGGCGGGGGAAGAGGTTATATTTCAAATAGAGACCTGCCATTTCCTTGCCATTTGGTCCACCCTCTCCAAAAGAAGATATATTTTTCCTTCCATTGTGTTCAGTCTCTGCATCAGATGCGGTGGAAGGGCAAGTTCAATGGCAGGTATGGAAACAGGTGTACATGCGTCTTGTACAGTGGCATCACAATTGTCCATTACAAATTCACTTGATATTGCCAAACTGCATCTGATCAAGGCATCAATTAGAGCTAGACTGGAGCTCTATAATTTCTGGGCGGTTGTGCTAGGTCCTAGTTTGGATGAGCTGAGTCTGACTTCGGCTGATGGGGTTCTGAGGTGAGCAGGGTCCAAGTTGGGCTGAGCTGGGTCTGGGGTGGATGAACAAAGTCTGAAGTGGGATATGCTGGGTTTGAGGTGAGATGAGCTGTGTGACTGGGGTACAAGTACTGTACGTGGTGCAGAATCAACTTTTTTGGGTACATCAATAGAAATGGTTTTGTCCATGGTCTTTTTCCACATCCTAGAGTCTTCCTCTTTGGAGTTTTTTTGTGCTGCCATGTTTTCTTTTCCAACTTTAGTCCTTATGTGAGTTGTTTTTGGCATCACAGGTAGATTTGTATCAGTAGGTACCTTGCACTTTCTTATGCTACTTAGAGAGGAGACTGGAACAGCATTAAGAAGGTTCTGGCATCTGTAGAAGCTAGGATGATCCATAATTGAATCACTAGAGTTCTGATAAATATTAGTGAGTATGGCAATACAATTTCTTTGTGAATTTAAGTTCAGACATCAAAGGGGCACTATGTTAATGTTTGGTGGACATCAAATTTGGCACTATGTTAATGTTTGGTGGGTTTGATTTTGTGGTTGGTTGAATATTGTTGCAAGGAGTATACCTGTACATGTAGCTTTACAGTAGGGACCCGCTTCTCTGCGTTTCACTTCTCTGCGATCCGCCAATACAGCGGTACCGAGAAGGGGGCTGCCATGTCTTCGCATGCGCAGAAAAGGGATGGCAGAGGTCGCGCATGTGGTAAAGGGGGAGCGGTCGAGGTTGCGCATGCACAGAATGGGGGAGTGGCCAAGTTCGTACATGCGCAGAAGGGGGGCGGCTGAGTCTGCGCATGCGCAGAAGGGTAGGAAAGACGGAAAATTGCAGGTGGACATAATTGCTAGAGTCCGCTTTTCAGCGATTTTCGCTTTCCGGCCGTATGAGTGGGGCTCTACTGTACTTGTATAATACAACAAAGATGCAATACATAATGCACATGTATTAGTAGTTCAGTTCCGAATAGCAGCCTTGACCAAAATAATAGACAAAGAAATTGCATTAAAAAAATGCACATATTGTGTGCTTGTTTATTCTTGGCAATAACCGTAATGTATGTGTCTCTATATTTGCAGTTCCCCCGATTTGAACCCCATAGAATTGGTGTGGCATGTGCTGAAATCTGATAAAATATGTGAAGCCAGTAACGAAAGACAAGCTAGAGAAGGGTATCATTAAGTTCTGGAAGGAGTGTCTAACTGTGGAAACATTCAATAATTACATAATTCATATAAATAATGTGTGGTTATTGAAACAAACAGTATGGCAATAGGGATGTAGTTTTAATAATTCATTGCGTTGCATTTCACACTAAAAAAAAAATATTTTCACACATCTTTTTTCACTCTTCCAGATTCAAGTTTCGGTAAAGGCTGACAATTATCGACAACTGATGGAGTGAACTTCTTTACCAGATTTGATTGTTGCTTAACAAAAGGCCGGCTGATTGCATGCATTGTTAAAAATGCAAACGATTATCACACCAATCAGTGAATAGCTGGCAACCTTTTGCTGCATATTCCATGCCCAGCTCAGACACTTAGGGGGAGGAGCGGGGGCATTCACATGAATGATTCATGATGAATGTGAGAGCAGTAACATGGGTGGGGGGACTATGCACTCTTTGCCTACAGGCATGGATAAGAGAAGGCCAAATTGTGCTGTGCAATTTCATTGAAAAAAAAACATTTATAAAAATAATTTATGGAGACAAGAACTCCTTTGATCCCAGCACTCCCAAAGATACAACTTCTGGCCAACTTTAGCTGTTTCCTCAGCTTTATTTTTTTATTAGCTTTGCCTAATCACTGACCGCAGTTACTCTCGTTCCAGCACCTCCACCTGAGAGGGATCTGAAAGCAGCTGGGTAACCCCTCACAGGAACCAATATTCAGTAAATACGCAGACAGGTTATATTAAAAGGGTATTTACTGAACACATACAATACAACACAACAATAATAATAGTATACTCAATATACAGTGAATTATCAACCCCTGTCCACTGCAATGTCCACCTCCGTGAGATCTCCCCCACAGATATGAGGGTACTCTGAGCACCTAACCACCCTGGTGTCCCGAGAGTCAGGTCCACCCCAAAGAGTGTGTGTGTGAAGTAGCGATACCCACTGTGTATGGCCGTTGTGCACTTGTAGATACCTTCCTGGTCTTAGGCCAGACCAGGCCGACTTGGCTGATGGATCCACCGAACCGCAAGGTGGTCCCACGCCGCGGTCTTCTGGATCCTCTCTCGTGCTTGTCCACAGGCGTCCGCTTCTGGAGGGAGCACCCGCTGGAGTGTGTCTATCAGAGTGTCTGTTGTCTGGTCCCAGACCGCAAGCCACGGCTCACCACGTGGTGTCCGTCACCGGTGCTATAATACTGACTAATGTACTAAGGGATGCATCCCTATCTGGGGGGCCTTCCCTACAGTACACAAGCTATTGGTGGTCGGGGTCTAGCTGGGACCTGAGGGGATATCTGGCCTAGTCCAGCAGAGCACTTCTCCCTGGACTTACCTCACCCCTTGCTGTCCTGCTACCGACTGAGGTATGGTGCCAAGCGTGCCAAATGTAACTCTTAGCCTGCCATGCATCTTGCAGCCTTATTAAAATGTGAAACACACACATTTGATAATGTCTTGAGTGACCAAGGTCAATTAACAAAGAATTACTGTAATGTCCATGAAACACAGTTTCTTGCATTAAAAGCACCTATTTCAGACATATTGTATGTACTCAACATCCCCCTTAGGCATAGACATTCACTTTGCCATCTGCCAGACAGGCACTGAACTGCAAACAAACCTGAATTCTGTCTAACATATACCTGTGAAAATGCAGAGGTGAATAACAACACAACAGCTTGCTGAGAGTTAAATGGAATGCATATTGATTATATTTGCCTTACAAAATTATAGATGTCTGCTCTTTTGTTGAGTGAAGCAGGACACAACAGCCAGCTACATCTGTAGGCATGGTGGTGGCTGTGAACGGGCTATCAGCATCATCTGTGGTGGTGGTGGTGGTTCAGCTACTGAGGTTGGTGGTCCTAAAGTGCCTGGATCATAATATATGGTTCAAGGCTAAGCATGTACTGGGTTTGGATAACAAGATAGCTGGAGCCCTTTCTAGTTTTCAGTTTATGGCATTCCGGGAGTTGGTCCTGGGAGCAGCTATGACGGGAGAACCATGTCCACAGCAACTGTGGCAGGAAGCAGTTCAGGAGTCATAAAGCTAGGGAGAGCATCTGTAGCCCTGGGTAAGTCGTCAGCATACATCAGGGCTTTGGAAGAATGGCGGGCCTGGTGAAATGCAGATGGGGAAGAACAATGGCCTGAGGGAGTAATAATAGAGATAACAGGGATAAAATGTTAATGGGAATTGGAAGGATCAGCCTCATTGATAATAGCATTTTTAGCAGGCATCTCCTTCTTAAAGTTGAAGGGAGACAGGGACTTTACTAAGGATGTGATAATACGCAGAGTAGTGGCAAGTTGGAAGAGGGGGGACACATCCAAGCATGATAGGGCCTTGATTTCAGCAGCAATGCTGGAAACAAATTGTGTGGGCGACACGTGAAGCGTGTTTTTCTAATTATAAAGCCCAGATATTTGGTGTAGCTTTTTGCCTGGCCTTCTTCGGGGGCCATGCGTTTTAGTGAGATAGTGAGCGGGTGGTTGCAAAGAGAGGTTGTGGAGTGGGATGCAAGGTCTGTGAGATTTTGAATCAGGAGATCTGAAATGGACCGGGCAGGGAAAGTACAATGGGGTCACCTAGAGGGGTTAGAGGGCAGTGTGACCTGTCCTGTTAGGTGGGTGAGGGAGTACGGGCAGTGTAGGCCTCAGGGTGGTGCGCCTTTCTTTTTGATTCCTGAGGATGGGACAGCGGTGTCCTGTTCTAGTTTAGAAGGGTTCTGAAGAGATGTGCGCAGCTAGTGGGTTTTGGGGCTTGATAATTAACTCCCATTCTTTCAGAATTGCGGCAATATCCCGATAGATTAGGCCCAGAGAAGACAGTTATTAAAAAGTTGGGTAGATGGTCAGCAGGGTATTTTAAGGGTTATGTTAAACCCTGTACAAAATGTTAAAAGAGTTCAGTTGATTTTTTTACTTGTTTTTGTCAAGGTCAAGCCCATCTGGAAGGCTGGCTGTGAAGGGATTCCTATGTTCACTGGTATAGGCCAGGGGGGAAGGCAGTTTGGGATAAGGGCAGACTTGGCCAAAATGTTTTGGGTTGGCATTAGGGGGATTTACTGGGACCAACTACTGCCCGAGTTATTACGTAATAGAAGGGGTAGGACCCCTTCCTGATATAATTTTGCTACATGTGGGAGGGACGATTTGGCATCTGTCCAATAGTTAGATTAAATGAGGAGCATGCAGTGGGACATAGGGCAGATAGTGACAAGATTTAAACATCTTATTATAGTCTGGTCAGAGATTATTCCTACGTTGCGCTGGTGTGGGGCCATAAATGACGCAGCAGTAGACAAAAATAAGGCTAATACGGCGTTCATGCTGGATTTAGAGGGAATTGCAGTAAGGCATGAGGACATAGAAGGGGGTCTGAAAGGCCTGTTCTGGGAGTATGGGGTCCATTTTTCATATATGTCGGGAACAATATCCTGATTTTAGCATGGCATGGCGTGCTGGGAAAGGCAGTGAGGCTAGTGGCGGCTCACAAGGCCAGTTAAAAGGCTGTAAAATTACCTTACTGGTGGCGGGAGTAATGTTCTTCGGGAGGAGGACTCAGTTACTATTGACTACAGGAGAGAGGTTGCAGACCTTGGAAGTATTTTAGATGGGGCAGGCAGTACCACTCCAGGTTGTGGCGACCCGAATGGCTGTTGTAATAAATAAAGCTGTGGCTATTAATTTCTCCTAAGAAGTTGTATGGGGTGTTTATTGGGAATGGGAGAGGGGTCCAGCTCGAGGCATGGGTAAGTCAAGAAAATGTAGAACAGGGAAGAAAAACGAAGCACCAAGTCCAGCTGTAGAATAGCAATAACACCAACAGGGATACGTACCAAAAATAAGCTATTTAATAGGATCCAGGCAAAGTAACAAACACACCTACGCGTTTCGGACCTCTACAGTCCTTTATCAAGGTGACCCAACTGGACTTACTGCTTATGGTGGATGAAGATTCCCAAGTGAGTTCGTTCCATTTTGCCCTTATTACATATACAGTTTGTCATAGGATGTTTCATCTACCGGTCACCTGCAGGTGTCATTGACATTTCCTTACTACCTGGTCTGTGGGATTGTCATTACCGGGCTACATTCCTAGAGACACTATATATATATTCATTCAAGGGTTGTTTTCCTGTTATTCACTCAATTGGCTCAAGTATTGTCTTGAGAGCACCACACACATTTTTTTGATGTAAGTCAAGAAAAGCCTGGAATTGTAAGGAAGGGGCGGCATGACTTAAGGCCGAGGGTACCGGTCCCGTAAGGTGCTGTGATGTCAGAACACGGGGAGGGGTCAAGTAAGGGTACTTAGGTCAAGGAGAAGGGATCCTAGCCTCCATTTTCTTCTAGGATCTACTGAAGCGAAGTCCCACCCTCCCAACCACCCTGTTTTTAGGCATGAGGGCCTTTAGCATTGGAAAGAAAGATCGGTATTCCGTGTTGTTTTTGTCGCAGCTTGGGGGTATGTGTTTGTGGATGTAATGTTACACTGGGAGTCAGTATTGGCTCCTGGAGGGAGGTTGCAGACCTCAGACATATTTTAGTTGGTGGAGGCGGTACAATTCCAGGCTGTTATGGCCAGAACGGTGGTGACATTCCAGATGGAATTTGTGGAAGGTGGTACAATTCCAGACTATGGTCGGTTGGTGTGGTAGTGACCTTCTGATGAGGGCTCTGTGCATTCAGACTAAGGTACTGAATGGCTAGATGAGCACAAGCTGAGGGTATCACTCGAGCTCCAGTAGATGTGAGTGGAACAATCTTGCTCAGTCCCTAGTTGGGGATACATATATTTCTGTTGAAATAAATAAAGCTGTAGCCATTCATTTCTCCCAAAAAGTTGTATGGTGTTTTTTGAGGGGGAATGGGAAAGGGGTCCAGCTTGAGGCAGGGGTAAATCATGACACCACCACAGCCCCTGGACTGACATGGAGAGCATTCTGACTACAGGTACCTTTCTTTGGACTTTCAAAGATTGGAAGCTAAGCCTCTTACCAATCATCTGATAGGGACTGATGAATGTTTGTCAGTCCCATACATGGGGTTAGGCCAAGTTATTGTTTTCTGCTCTAACTTTGTTTGCTGATATGAAGCTGTTTTCTGTTTAAAGCTGCTGGCTAATAAAACCTACGTCAATATTCACCTAAAAATATCTCCGGGGTTTTACCCTCTGTGCACATATCCTACAGTCCCATTTTAACCGATTTAACTGAGAATGGTGGATCTAGCTTAGAGAATGAATAAACAAGGATTTTACAAAACATACGTGGAAAGAAGTATAGCTTTTACTGTATGTTGTTAACAACATTACATTGGTTGAGAATAATATTTTGTCAGCATGCCAAGTCTTAATATTTGAAACAAACAAAAACCACATCGGTTTGAAAACGTTTTCCTTATGAAAAAAAAAAATGAAATGCAGGGTTGTAAATGAAAATAAAAGTGACGTTTAGTACCCTCAAATACTGTAACATTTTGACAACCGAGTATCAAACCATATTATTATAAGAAGGGACTTTTACCATAAGACAGTGTTAAAATAAATGACAATATGGTTTTTTATCCCGTAAGGAAATATCTGAGCTTGTCTTACATCTTGAGCATGTCTAATAGAATACTGTACATTGAACTAAAGTCCCTGTGGTCAAAAAGTTATATTTTAAGCTTTTTAATTGCCCATCAATTGTTCGTTTGTTCCTTTGCTGTCTGACACTTTTTATTGGAGTATTGGAAATGTAGATTTTATATGCTAAACATATTCAGTATTTTCTATTTTATGTTCATATATTTTTCATGAAAGAAATATAAGTTGATTCTTTCCTGCACAATATTCCAAAGAGGACAAGGAAAATACATCAATGGGGCTCGTCTTTTCAATATTCATTGTAGTTAGTGTTACCTATTCGCCTAATGAAGAAAGAAAAAACTGGATGAATAGCTATTATTATACCCAAGAAAAGGACAAATACTGAAAAAAAAGGATAATAAAAGCCTTATTTGCAAAGCTTGTAATTGCATTTGTTCTTCAATATTGTTCCTTCCTAGAATGCTGTACAATTATCTCAAGCAGCTCAACTTCATTCATCTTTATTCTGGTTTTGCTTTTAAAATACTGAAAGATTAGGCCCACCAAGGTCAAAACAAGTGTTCAGAACATGTATTTCAAATTGAGAAATAAAGAAAGAACATGGTCTTGGATGTAAGTTGCTGCATAGCTTATTCTCTTCCTGTTTGTTTATCCTAATTGACTCAGTTCAAAATGGATTGACAAGAACCGAGAAACGTAGTTGAACTCTGCACATTACTGAAAACATTTGCGTGCGTATATTGTTTATAGGTTTCTCAGATTTTTGTATTATCAGTTTATGACAATTTTTAACCAAGCCACACACCTGATATCACCCATGCAGCCTGCCATCTCTTCCCCTGTAAATGGTGTTAACCTTCTGATTTAATACTGACTAACCTTAAAACTCACCCCACAAGTTAAGCATCCCAACAGCCTGCACTCATGGTTACTGTCCCATACTCAGCCACTCTTATCACCCACTGTGGCCAAGCACTGCCATACAGCACTTATTCCCTCACCTACTGTCTCTGTAAGTCTCCCACCATACCTCTTAGATTGTAAGCTCTTCGGGGCAGGGATTTCCTTTCCTATTGTCTGATTTTGCTGCACTTATTGTATCATTTTAATTCCCTGTACTGTATTCTTTGTGAAGTGCTGAGTACACTTTTGGCGCTATATAAATAAAGACATACAATACAATACAATACATATGAGATCACTTTAAAATGACAAAAGAACGAGTTATTTGCTGTCCACAGTATTATATGAATTTTTTTGTATAACATGAATGCAGTATAATTTAATTGATATCTTCCTTCTTCCTCGTCTTGCATAATTGTATTCAGAGTTAATAGTCCCCACATACAACCATGTCCACCACTCTTCATCATGATCCTTTGTCACGGCCGCTGCATTTATATTGAAGCTCTTGTATAAAAAGGGTTTCAAGTATGTTCAGGCATGCAGTGGCGAGAAAACGTTTGTGAACACCAATGATAATTACAGAAATGTCATAGTTTTTCCATGATAACCTTGTGAGTCAAAACTAGTCTTTTCTTAAATATTCAGTAGGGGTTATATTAACCAATTCCATGTATTTTGAAGCAAAATGATTTATGAATTAGATAAACAATGAGTTATTAAGAGTCACGGCATGTAAAAAAATGTAAGCGAAACCCTGGTTTTATCAGATAAATTAAAGGGAATAATAACAATCACTGTTTAAATAATTAGGTAGATCTTCAGGAGTGAGTTTGGGAGGCCCCACCCTATTTAAAGATCAGAACCTTTGTGAGTTTGTTCTTCACAATAGAGGTGTGTAGAAAGACATCATGCCACAATCAAACGAAATCTCTGAGGACTTCAGAAAAGCAGTTATTGATGCTCATCCCTCTAGAAAGGGTTACAAAACAATTTCTAAGGATTTGGGGCTCCACCAATTTACTGTTAGACAAAGGGAGAAAGTTCAAGACCAGCCACTCTACCAAGGAGCAGTCTTCCTACCAAAATCTCTCCAAGAACAAACCAGCAAGTCATCCAGGAAGTCACAAAGAACCCCAGAGTAACATCCAAGGAACTGCAGGCCACGCTCACCTTGGCTAATGTGAGTGTCCATGACTCAACTGTCAGAAAAAGACTGAACAAGAATGGTGTTCATGGAGGACAGCCAGGAGGAAACTACTGCTCTCTAAAGAGAACATTGCTAAACACTTCTGAAGTTCACCAAAGAGCACATAGATGACCCACAAGTCTTCTGGAACCATTTTCTTTGGACAGATGAGTCATAGGTAGAACTTTTTGCCCTCAATGAGAAACGTTATGTATAACGAAAACCAAAACTGTGTTCGAACAGAAGAACCTCATCACAACCGTCAAGCATAGTGGTGTGAGTGTGATGGCTTGCCATCATTGACACAACAATGTATTCTGCATTGTATCAGAAGATTCTAAAGGAGAATGTCAGACCATCCATCCATGAGCTGAAGCAAAAATGGATCATGCAGCAAGATAATGATACTAAACATACAAGAATATCTACAAAAGAATGGTTGCAGAAGATGAAATTCTGTGTTTTAGAATGGCCTAGTCAATGTCCGGACCTAAACCCCATTGAAATATTGTGGCAGGACCTAAAGCGAGCTGTCCATGAGCTGTCCACCCGAATGTCACTGAGTTGAAGCAGTTCTGTAAGGAATGGGCCAAATTTCCTCAAAACCAATGTGAGAGACTGACCAGCAGTTATAGGAAATACTTAGTTGAAGTCATTGCTGCTCCAGGGGTACTGAATCTAAAGGTTCACATACTTTTTCATACATGGATATTGAATTTTTCATAATTTGTGGATAAATAACTGTTGAAAAAGTTTCATGTTTTTGTGTCATTTGTTTGATCAGTTTATCTTTATCTATTATTAGGATTTAGATTAAGTTCTTATAATATTTTAGGTTTGAAATAAGTGAAATATGTGAAAATCATAAGGGGTTCACAAACTTTTTCTCGCCACTGTATACTGTATTTCTCACAACCTTAAGCATATCCCCCAACGAAAACCTATCCCACTGTAGTTGGGTCTATGTCTCCTGCAGCTTCTCTCTCCACAGGTATATTGTTTTTTTTCTCTGTAATTTTCTTCTACAGTTCACAACTTTCACTGTTACCCACAAGATTATATCAACTTTTTCTGCTTTACTGATCAAGAACCTTAACAGTTATTTTAAAGACAACATTCTTTTTATTTACTATGAAAACTCATACAGAAAGTATGTTAAAGACACCAACTGCTTCTATGATGACAAATGATACATTCAGGCCCTTTTGTTCCACAGAATCTAATTCAGTCTCCATCTACTCCTAACTCAAAACATCCCCACTGAATAATATTGAAAACATTATTTCTGTCGCCTAAAGCTCTTGTATTATTGATCCAGTCCCCTAATGCTTCATGTAGTCACTCCCATATTCTTCATTGGTTCCTCAGTAAATCCCTTCCTCCCATCCTACAAACATACTGTAGCACTCATTCTCTAAAGATCATAGTATTTACAGGACATCTCTATTAGTTACTGATTGTAGACAAAGGTTCAGGCTTGTATTGAAAATGTAGTATACTATAATTTACACACTTGCAAATCTTTTGGTTGCAAGCAATGTGCATTATCATTGGACGTTTGATTACAATACTGAGAAACAGCAATTTAGGATAAACTTAGTGTACGGGTAAGCATGTATTTACCTACAGTATATGAATCCCAGGTGTTATATTTTGAAACATAAAAATAAAGTCCATTTTAAAAGTATGGATGTTTTTACCATACTATGGTACCAGTGCTTGTAGACAAAAGAGGAACCTATTTTTATCTGACAAAAGGAGACATTTTATAATGAAGCAGACCCTTGTGTAACTTCTCCTACCTTGGACATGTACTTCAATATGACTTTTTGAGACTTGAAAATTGGATCTCCCAAAACAAAGTGTTTTAAACACTGACAAGACTGTAAC
Source organism: Ascaphus truei (assembly GCF_040206685.1). Classification (NCBI taxonomy): domain Eukaryota; kingdom Metazoa; phylum Chordata; class Amphibia; order Anura; family Ascaphidae; genus Ascaphus; species Ascaphus truei. The sequence continues at coordinate 494,594,032 of NC_134483.1, read as the reverse complement.
AATGGTATTTGGGACCAATGCTAAATTTCTAAAGGTTCCTTTAAATGAGCTCCAGATCAGAACCAACTCTAATTGTATCCTAGCCACTATTACTAGTTTAAAATATTTAGGCATATGGTTTGACTCCTGTTTAACATTTGGTTGCACATTGATACCCTGATGTCCAAAACCTATGCCAAACTAGGTGTACTTCACAGGAACAAATCCTCCATAAGTCTGTTTGTCAGAAAGCGCCTCGCACAGCAGATGCTGATGCCAATTATAGACTATGGGGACATAGTATATGGCACAGCAACCCAAACGCACCTTGGCAAACTGGATACCCTCTACAACTCGCTATGCCGTTTTGTCCTCCAATGCAACTACAACACACATCACTGCGAAATGCTCAAAGAACTAGATTGGTCATCACTTGAGTCTAGGCGCAAAGTTCATCTTTCCTGTCTTGCCTTCAAATACTTTCTGGGCAAGCTAACCGCCTTTCTGAACAAGCTCCTCACTCCTACCCCATGCAGCACTTATCATCTGAGATCTGACTCCAAAAGACTGTTCATGGTTACAAGGTTCAACAATGTATCCGGCCGCTCCTCTTTCTCCTACCGTGCACCCCAAAACTGGAACAATCTACCGGAGACTCTCACAGCCGCCATAAATTCTTTCAAAACTAAAGCTGTCTCGCATTTTAATCTGGTCTGTAACTGTAACATACGCCTATAATATATATTATCTTTAACTGTGCATGCAATGTCTTGTATATAATGTATAATCCTGTTCACTTAATGTAACTATGTATTTGTAACAATGTATTTGTCATCATAACTCTATGCCCAGGACATACTTGAAATTGAGAGATAACTCAATGTATTACTTCCTGTAAAACATTTTTATAAATAAATAAAAATAAATAAATTGTGTTTGTTTACGGAGAATACACAATATGTCAATTTGTCAGGTTGGGGTTGTATATAGAAAGGCAAGTAGATAAGCCTAAGGACTCGACCTCAATCCAGGGATTTTGCTCTGTAATTGTGCATTTGTAAATACATGTAGTTTTATGACTGTTCCTCCTCCTGTTTTATTTGTCTAATTCTGCGCTGTCATTTCCTTGGTATAAAAGACTGTCCCTTTCTATGGTCTTTGGGTCATCATGATCTTTCTGTGTTAATGTCCCACTCTTTATTTCCATTGCTGCATCTGTTACCTCCCCGTCTCACTTTTCAATCTCTGTATTACAGAATGCTTTTTAGCAAGCTGTTTCCAAGGAAAAGAGCACCACTTGTTTGACATTCATGCGGAGTCTGCCTAATGGCCGCCGCACTGCCCTAGCCACTGCGCATGCGCGAGGATTCAATGCGCATGTGCCCTTAAAAAAAATGGCCACCGTCTGTAGCGCCGAACCGTCCCGGAGCTCCGGCAGCTCCCGATACAGCCGCAGACCTCCCGCAGAGTAGCTGGCACCTTGCCGGGTCTGCCTTCCGTGCCGGCGGCACCCGGCGTCTCCCTGTAACCTCCCCCCATGCTCCCCGCACCAGAAAGTAAGGGGACAAAGGGACCTGGCTACATGATATTAAAACAATTGAAATTTTGTTCACTTTCCAAAATTACTTGAATTATGTGCATTACATTTTTTTTTTAAAAAGAGTTAACTTTCAAAATGTAATAGTGTTTCCCACACCCCGTGGGAGATGTGGCCATTACTAGTCGTGTGGTGCATGATACCTGCTGGTAAGAGGAGTGCTGAGCTGTCCGCCGGGACACAGGTAGTGAGGACACAGGATCAGGTTTCTGGGGTACATATTCTCCTCCAAATCCCAGGGAATTCTGGGGTACATTACCCACATGGTTCTCTAGCAGTGTAGCGCCTCCATCTGCCGCAGGATCCAAGATGAATGGAGGTGATCTCCTACGGTATAATTATTCCCTTTCCTCCCAGTAAGATCACACACCAGGCAGGAGGTATATGCAAACAGGAACGGTCTTTATTGAATAAACCACAACACAGCAGTGGTCTGTCCAATCACAGCTTCTCAGGATCAGCTATCCACTGGAAGATGGTTCCTGGACAACCACTACAGGTCAGGGCCCCTGCAGCTGTCCTAGCTCTTCCTGACTCGCCTATCAGGAGTCAGGGTATAGGTCTACACTCGCTCTCCCCCAAGGGGAAGAGGAACAGGGAAGGCCCCAATCTCAAGCTCCCTGTGTGCAACCGGTCTCTCTCAGTGGGAAGAGGCACTACTGAATTTTGGGCGGCACCGCCCTTAAATACAGCCAGGAGGGGAGCACAAGATCAGTCCCATGATTGGACATGCTCAGGCCTGATGTCATCGCCTCTCACTGTCAATCAAGTGCAGTACCAAGGAGTGGGGAAAACCCATATTGACTGCTGGCAAGGCCAGCTCTTACCAGGGCTTACTGCCAGTACAAGACAGATTCGAAGCCACAAGTGGCATGGCTACATAAACAAATATTTGTTTTTATTTTGGTTAGACATATTGGAAACTGCACCATAAAATGTAAGGTGCTAGCACAGCTGTGATCAGCAGAATTTTTGCATGGTAAATGAGTATCAGCTGCAGTGGCCTCTGTTTGAAACAATAGTTAGTTATATGTTCTACATTTTGCACTTGCAGATCATAAGCTTTGATTATGTTAAGATCAGATGTAGTATAAAGAGACTTTGTAATACTCTATACAGGTATGCAAAATCATAGCAACCTCCATTAATTTGAAAATAACTTAAAAATCACCCTTTTTTGCAAAAAAGGGGGATGATGTGAAAAACCTACCTGTATAACAAGAAGAAAGCAGCCCTGCATTTTGAAATATTACGAGAAACTATCACCAGAAATAACGAATAGTATATGTATAATATGAATATGCACCTACATTGTCATTAATTTTAAATCCTGTTTTTATTAATTTTTCTTAAACGTTTCAGGTTTAGATTCCATGGTGATTATTCATTAAACTGTGATGGGGAAACCAACGCATGAAATTCCCATCCCAATCGGCACTATTGCAGCTTAATAAATAACCCCATGAGACTACAGTATGTATAAAGATTGAAAAATTGTGTTTTAAAAAAAACAAAAAACATATTTATACATATTTTTGCATGTACAGTATCAAAACTAAGATTTTTTTTTTTTTACTGAATTCAAATGTCATTTTGTCAGACTCCAAATACAAATCAGTGGTGAATGTGATGTTGCTTTTATTTTTCTTTCAGTGGTGTAATTTTATCTCTACAAATTTCAGTCTATGAACCAGGTAATTGCAGGTAACTGAATATCCTTGCTAGTTATAAAATTGGATACTTGATATGCAAACCCTTGGACAAACAAAACCCCACGGACATTTAGAACGTATTTTAACATGTATAGTGTGTGTATGCCTCCCTTCTCTTTTCTATTTCATCATTATTTAAACATTAAATAATTAAACATGCACTTGTAAATTATTAGAATATAATCTGAAAAACAAAATAAACAAGACGATGTAAATATTATGTCTGAAAATGGAAGTCTTTGTGTAGTGATGTAAAGTAAATTACAGGCAAGATTCACTGTTCAGACATTAAGTTTGCCACAGATTTATAGCTGGAGAGCTTTGCAAAATCTCTCCTATCGTACATTTCCAAAAGTAGACCAAATGTTAATTGTCCCTTTAAAGTATGTCTCTAACCACCTGAAAACAGCACATAACACTGTAAGAACAAGAAACACCGTCTGGCGACTCCAGGTATACACACCATCAAACTCCTCCTTGAGAAAGGGCAAACTTGCCCGAAACGCGTGGGAGGAGGTCTCCTAGTCATGTCTGTTAGTATCTGTTTTATGTAGTTAAATAAATTCATTTTATCATCCTACCTGGTGAGTCTGACTTCTATAGGAGATGCGGTGGCATCGATCTTCTATCTTCTTTCATAACACTGTAAGGCTTGTTATATAGTGTGTGCGGATGTGCGCGCGCGCGTGCCAGTGCGAACGCGCGTGCACGTGCCGCATGCTTTTTGTGTGTATGCTGTGAGCTGTGAAGGTACTGTGTGTATGTGTATGTATGTGTATGTGTGTGTATGTGTAATTTATTATTTATTTAAAAAAAAAACACATTGGTAAAAATAAAATATTTATTAACATTGTGCAGACACACACATACAACACACACATATACTGTACATACATACATATGCATACATATACACACAACACATATACATACATTTCAGCGCCAGTAGCGGCGCAAAATCATTCTATTCCCCATCTTCACCGCTGTCGGCCAGATGCACGCTCAATGCCGTGCGCGCGCGGCCCTTGTATAGGAGGGCTGACTAACCTCTGCCAATTATAAGTGCCGCGCACGGACTGCTTAGCGCACGCGGCCACTATATAACAGCCATTAGTGGGCTTTGAAGAGACATGCTACCACTTAACAAGGCATTAACTTAGGTTCATGAGTCATTAAGTCAGTGTTTTTCAACCAGGGTTCCTAGGAACCCTTGTGTTCCCCGGGCATCCCTACAGGGTTCCCTGCCATTTTCTGGTCATTTGAAAATTGTATCAGATACAGAAGAATTTACATGCATCTGATCATAGAGTTGCTATTGGAGATGGTTGGGGGCTCCTCAGAATTTCACTTAGGGTTCCTTAACTAAAAAAAAGGTTGAAAACCACTGCATTAAGTTAATAATGAATCTCCATGTATCAAGTCAAAGAGAGCAGCAGGAAGGGAGACTGACAAAAGGAAAACCTATTTAACGCTTGTTTTATTTGATTTTATCTTTTTTTGTATACTTTTTGTATCCCATGTTCTAATAAATTGTTCTTGCATTTTTGCTCATCCGTGAGTGCTGTTCTTTGTTCTTGAATAGTTCAATACCTTCTATACCAAGTTAGGGATTTTTGTCCTGTTATTGAGTTTCTCTACTTCGGTGCACTCCATGGTGTTATTTTGGTGGGGGTTGTGTGTGGATATATTTGTTTTGTGGGTTGCAGTGCTGACCTGTGTCTTTTCTTTTTTATAATTGTTGCTGTGTCAATCTACAGCCCTTTTTTTAGGGTTTAGCACTCCCCTTACTTTCAGTTTTATTCTTGTGCAGATTCATTGGAAATGTGATATGGTGTCAACGCTGATTAGTCTTGACTTTGATCTTTTGGAACAAGAATGGAAGATGCATATGAATGGTATTTTTTAACTATAATGCTAGTAAGGAGCCCATTTCTCCTGAATCACGTAATCTAGAAGATAAATGTGATAAATTGAGATCATTGTTATTTAAACAAAGTGAAATACGGTGGAATATTTGGAGCATTGAGCTTTAGTTTGAAGCAAATAGGATACCAAGGGGTTTGGGTATAAATGTTTTGCCCACTTGGGAGACCAATTATATGTTTTGAGCAAAATATGAATTGTTTTTGAACAGCTGCTCTAGTGAATTAATGCAATTAACTATAAAGCATGATCAGTCAGTGGTTAACCAGATAAAACATGATATTGCTTATTAAGCAGGATTGAAAATTTCCTGAGTTTAAGAAGGACCTGTTGAATTTTGAAATATCCTTTAATAAGGATTTGTAGAGTGTGAACAGGACATCATGGAGAATAAAAAGAAAACATTTGCTAGAGAATCTATAGAATCTATATTATACACGTAAACACGTACAATTGGTAAGTAATAGGTGACAAAAGCACCCCACAGAGATCATCTTATCAATCGACGACTGATTCAAAGTAATCAGGTATGGATGCTGATAGAGATACCTTTGGTCGTAAATGTCCTTTTTTAAGTGTCTCTTGACACGCTAATATGAACACAAACCTACACTAGAAGGCGATAGATCACAAGAGGGTGGAAGAAGCCTCAGAAACCGCTTACCAGTCACATACAGTAGGTAGAGGGCCCAGATTGGGGACCCAGGGAGTATTATCAATCTATCCAAGCATATATACACTGAGGTTCAGAGGTTGATGCTAATTAAGGGCTTTTACTTTGTCCCTACCCCTTGTTTAAATAAATGTACTTGTCTCGAAGATTTGTTTCTATTCTGCAGAAAGCTATTACTGAAGAATAGTTTTCCTTCTGTTGTGGCACCTACTGAAACTGAAGCGAGGAGGAGGAAAGTGAGGCAGATTTGAATTTATCCTCTCCATCTTTAGACCTAAGTTCACTTTTATTCCATCTTTTAAAATCAGTCATTGACATGTTGTTAGACTTGTTAATAGGGATATAACACATCTGCCCACAACTAGAACTTTTCCAAAAATTCTCTCTCATCTCATCTAATCCATAAGCAACTTTGAGAATTTGAGGATGTTATTTATAAATCTTCAGATAAGGGAGGAAATGTGGTCTCATTGCGCAGAGAGATATACACTACTGAGGCCAATCGCCAACAATCTCATGCAGCAAATAACAAAATATCATATAATGACCCTACAAAACATTTTAAGTGTGAATTGGGTGATATTATTGTTGGAGAATACAGGGAGGGTATTATTTCTAAATGGGAACATCAATTTTTGCTGATATCACACCCAAGGATACCAACCATTGTTATGTTGTCTAGGTTCACAAGGACATCAAATTCCCTCCTGGATGACTGTAAGAGGACATGTGCAGAGGTACGCAATTGAGACTGTTTTAAGGTGAAATTAAAATAAGGCTATATTGCGCCTGTTGCTTTAAACACAGCAAACATGTGAAAATCCACAAACAAAATCTGCTCCACGTGGAGTATATTTACACTTGTAGTCCAGCGATTCACCAGCCCAAATCATAGAAACATTTATATATATATATATATATATATATATATAGTCTATAGACACAGACAATCAGTCATTAGAAAAGTCTTATCTGTCTCGTAGTTGTAGGGGGAAGACTTCTCTCTTTCCTGGGTTGCTGCCTTTTCCTCAGGCTATATCAGCATTCAGGTGTAGAAGTCTTGTGAGCTCCAGACATCTGTGATCCCTCTGTCAGTCTCACCTGTGAGACTCAGGAACCTCTGCTCTGTCTGTTTCCTAGGTCAGCCCTGTTGTGGACTAAGGAATCCTCTTCCTGTGTCTGGGAACAGGGTTTTTCTATAGTTCAAATCAGCCAGGTGGAGCCTGGCTGATTGCTGCTGTGCAATTTAACCAGCACACTGCTGGATTAGAGGCAAGCCTGTTAACAGGGATAAGACCCTGTTACATACCTCCACTGTTTGTGGGAAGCTCGGGCTTACCATGGCCAAAGCCAGTCCTTCCACTCTCATTCGAGATATCTCTGTGACTTGAATGAGAGTGGATGGAGGAAGAAAACCCTCAGTCCCGCTGGGATTGGAGCCCTTTCTCCAGTTTATTTTTGTCTCCTCCCGAAGGTGCTTGAGATCAGCACTCCTCAGTCGCTCGAGGAGGACTTTTTCCAAGTAAAGTCTTTTTACTGAGTGCGCGGTCATGAGATTTCCCTTGCGTCGGGCGCTCCTCTTTTTGTAGGCAGACAGTATGGCGACAGTTGCCGAGCAGTTAGGACAAGCCCTTTGAGTTTTCCGTTCTTGAAGCTGTCTTTCTGCACTTCCTCCACTCAACTGAGTTGCCAGTTCAGCTTCTTTGGGATTAAGTTGCACTTCCACCTTCCTTTCCAGAGAAAATCCTATCTTCTCAGCTTCACCAGCTAAGGATTTTTCTGGTTTTGATTCGGCACGTATACCTTTTTGTGTTGCCTGTTGGGCCGCTGAAGGTTTAGCTAGTGCTTGCTTAGGTGGTTTAGACTTTGCAACCCTGTTTTTTAGGTTGGCGGTGTTCCCAGCTCTCACTGTACCCTTTTTTCTTTTGTTTTTTTGTGGCTGTGGGACACTGGTGCTTGGTCAGGGTCAATACTTGTCCTTGTAGTACTGTAATCTCATCCGCAAGAGATCCCTGTTTTTTGAGTGCGTCTTGCAAGTCTCTTCTCATGGAATTTATCTGCGCACTTTGCTTTCATTGAGTTTGTATCAGTGTCTCCTTCATATTCTGAAGCTCTGTAATTTGTGTTGTCAAGGTTGCCGCTGTGTCTGTTTTCTCCTTGGTGTACTAACTCAAGGGAATGGAACCGACTCTCTGTCTCTCCAGCTCTTGCTCCAGTTTCTGGGCCTTCTCCCGCTCCCTCTCATACAGAGTCACCGGGTATCGAAGCTCCGCCTCCAACGATGCTCTTGTGACATGCAGCGTAGCCTTTAGCTCCTCATACTGCTCTGTGGGGACGCAATGGGTATTCAGACATTCCTGTAGCGCTTGTACCTCTTTAGCAGCCAGCAGATTGTCTTCTTGAAGAGTTTGCTGCTTCTCCTCGGCATTCTGGAGGTGCGTACGCAGACCTTGCAGTTGGTTCTGCAGTCGGTGCTCTGCTTCAAACTTTTCCTCTTCCAAAAGTTTATTTATTTCTTTAAGCTTATGCAGCTTTTCATTCTTTTCCTTGACGTGGTCTGTCAAATGAGAATTCTCTTCTTTCAGTCTTAAGTTTTCTCTTTTTGCAGTCTCTGTAATTTTCAGGGCCTCCATGTAGTCCTCCTTCCATTTACGCACATCTGCTTTGAGAATGACAGTCTCCTGGCGTGAGACTTCCATCTCTAGTTTGAGGGTCTGAAGATCCTTCTGAGAGACTTTGAGATCCATATTAAGACTGAGGTTAGTTTTTTGAGAGATGTCCAGCTCCTCAGTGAGACTGTGTGTCACGCCTGTATGCCCGCAGACCTGGCAAGACCCCAATACTGAGGTGGGAACGGTATTACCACACACCCACAGCAGTGGGGGCAAGCCCGGAGTGTGGTATAGCGTTGCTGGGCCTGTAGAAAAATAGTATTATACTTGCAACATCCTTGATGGTAAACGTAAGAATGGCCGTGTCCGTGCGCCAAAGTCCAGGGGGTACAGAAAGCAGAGTAGTCAAAGTTCATAAGCCAAGTCCAAGGGTTCCAGAGGTCAGCAAGGTAGAGTTCGTAGCAAGGTTCCAGGGGTACAGAGAGCAGGGTAGTCCAGGACGAGCAGGGGTCAAAGCCAGGGAAATCCAAAGATACACAGGAGCAGGTACAGGCTGGAACACAGAGAGAGCAAAGCATAGGACTACACACACAGGGATAACAGGAACTATGCAGAGCGATGATAGAGAGGGCAGACAGGGATTATAAAGGAGGGAACACCAATGGGAGAGAGAGGAGGAGCAGAGAGGGAAGTGGGAGACAACAGGGACAGGTCAGGAGGAGAGAAGGAGGAGACAGAGGGGTCAGACAGAGATATAGCTTACAGGGCATGGGAGGAGGAGTCAAGAGATTGACAGGCCTTAGAAGAGGAGCATGTGTGCGTGCCCTCTGTAAACTGAGAGTGCGCGCGCACAGGCTGCGTCACGAGACACACGGAGTGCCGCGCCGCGGGCACACCAGCGGAGGGAAACGGAGGGACGGAGGGGACCGCCACCGGAGGTGAGGGAATGGCAGTGGGCACTGAGGAGGTCTGGGAGCGGGGAGTGTTGCCGCAGGGGCTCGGGGACTGCGCGGTGCGTGAGACTTGCGGGGCGTGCGTTGAGGCAAAGGGACAGCATCAGAGGTAGCCGGAGCGGGACAGGAGTGGGTAAGCGCAGGGAGGTTGGCCAGGGAAGGGACAAAGGGAGTGAAAGAAGGGGAAGGAATCCCCTGAACCGTCACAGTATCCCCCCCTTGAGGATCGATCTCCGAGTGATCCAGCCAAGGTTTTTGTGGAAATTTTTGGTGGAATTGTTGGAGTAATCATGGGGCATGAATATGACGTGCTGGTACCCACGAACGTTCCTCCGGACCATTGCCCTTCCAGTGGACAAGGAACTGGAGTTTGTTTATTGACCAGCGGGAATCAATGAGAGATTGGACCTCGTACTCCTGTTGTCCTAGGGTGAAGACTGGGTTAGGTTTCCGAGAGGGATCTGGAAAATGAGAACTTTGTATGAAGGGCTTAAGGAAGCAAGCGTGAAACACGGAAGGAATCCTCATGGTGGGGGGTAAGTCCAGACGAAAAGCGACAGAGTTAATCTTCTCTAAGATCTTGAATGGACCCAGGAATCTTGGAGATAGTTTATGTGATGGCGTCTTGAGCCTGATATTCCTTGAGGATAACCATACCCTGTCACCCGGTTTGAAAGAAGGCCCAGGTTGACGATGATGGTCCGCCTTGGTCTTTTGTTTGGCATCCGCAGATTGAAGGGATTTAAGGATTTTTTTCCAAGATTCCTGTAGAGTAGTAACATGAGAGTCGGCCGCAGGGACACCCGAAGGAGAAGAAGAGAGAGGAAGACTACTGGGGTGGAAGCCGAAATTAATAATAAAGGGAGACTCCTGGGTAGACTCGTTTTTTTAGAGAATTGATGGCAAATTCGGCCCATGGCAAAAGATCCATTCAGTTGTCCTGTGAGTCAGATACGAAGCTTCTTAGATATTGTTCTAGGGTTTGATTCATCCTTTCGGTTTGACCATTGGTTTGAGGATGATATCCCGAGGAGAACAAGAGAGAGATTCCGAGTCTCTGGGGAAATGCCCGCCAGAACTTAGAGATGAATTGAGATCCACGGTCCGAGACAATAGAAATGGGAACGCCATGTAATCTGAAAATTTCTTTGGAAAAAACATCAGCCAGCGTATCACAGTTAGGGAGACCCTTGAGGGGAATAAAATGTGAATGTATAGAGAATATGTCTACTATGACTAGAATGGTGTTCATTCCTTTGGAATTGGGCAATTCGACAATGAAATCCATCGAGATATGTTTCCAGGGTTGTTCCGGAATGGGAAGCGGTAAGAGAAGTCCAGATGGTTTGTGATGGATCGTTTTACTCTGGGCACATACAGGACAGGCACTCGTAAAGTCGAAAATATCTTTTTTCATCTTCGGCCACGAAAATGTCCGTTTAATGAGATCTGCTGTCCTTTTGAAGCCTAGATGACCGGCTGCTCTAGAAAAGTGACCATAAAGTAAAATTTTATGGCGAAAGCGTGGAGATGGGGTAGAAGACACGTTATATCTATGGCGCTGGGTCAAGTACATATATGCAAAAGTACTACAATGGTATCAAATGGCACAAATGGTGCTAAACAATTTTTAAAGATAAATGATTAAATATATAATTAAATATACAACCGGATGGTGATAAGATAATTCATTGATGATCTCAGCAGACGGTGATCAAACATGGAAAGAGAGAAAGACAAACATAGTGTAATACTGTTAAACACTAAACCAACAAACAAACAAAAACTAACAATGTTGCTGAAACACACAGTGGACTAAAAAATGTAAAAGGATATATTTAATATGCTATAAAAACTTCATAAAACATATGACACAATAATAACAAGGTGAAGGTCCCAAACGATATCTGGCCGGATTGCCCGCTTACCGGAGCCAAGAAGGTAAAAGGCAGTGGATATTTTAGAGAGTATCCCCTCTCACAGTAGCTGGCACAGCTCCCACACCTTCCTCTGGCGTCTGCCACGTGTTAGACGTTCATCCACGCTGACGCAGGGGCAGGGAACGCTGGCTGAATGTACTGCTTCTGTCCTTAGCAGTTCGAGCATGCGCAGCAGCGCCCGGCACAGGGCAGATGGAGCCGCAGATTCTCCTGCTCCTTGCGGTCGCATGCAGGCAAATGGCGGCAAATTCAAAAGATGCTTTCAGGGGAGCAGCCAGTTTGAAAGAAGGCCCAGGTTGACGATGATGGTCCGCCTTGGTCTTTTGTTTGGCATCCGCAGATTGAAGGGATTTAAGGATTTTTTTCCAAGATTCCTGTAGAGTAGTAACATGAGAGTCGGCCGCAGGGACACCCGAAGGAGAAGAAGAGAGAGGAAGACTACTGGGGTGGAAGCCGAAATTAATAATAAAGGGAGACTCCTGGGTAGACTCGTTTTTTTAGAGAATTGATGGCAAATTCGGCCCATGGCAAAAGATCCATTCAGTTGTCCTGTGAGTCAGATACGAAGCTTCTTAGATATTGTTCTAGGGTTTGATTCATCCTTTCGGTTTGACCATTGGTTTGAGGATGATATCCCGAGGAGAACAAGAGAGAGATTCCGAGTCTCTGGGGAAATGCCCGCCAGAACTTAGAGATGAATTGAGATCCACGGTCCGAGACAATAGAAATGGGAACGCCATGTAATCTGAAAATTTCTTTGGAAAAAACATCAGCCAGCGTATCACAGTTAGGGAGACCCTTGAGGGGAATAAAATGTGAATGTATAGAGAATATGTCTACTATGACTAGAATGGTGTTCATTCCTTTGGAATTGGGCAATTCGACAATGAAATCCATCGAGATATGTTTCCAGGGTTGTTCCGGAATGGGAAGCGGTAAGAGAAGTCCAGATGGTTTGTGATGGATCGTTTTACTCTGGGCACATACAGGACAGGCACTCGTAAAGTCGAAAATATCTTTTTTCATCTTCGGCCACGAAAATGTCCGTTTAATGAGATCTGCTGTCCTTTTGAAGCCTAGATGACCGGCTGCTCTAGAAAAGTGACCATAAAGTAAAATTTTATGGCGAAAGCGTGGAGATGGGGTAGAAGACACGTTATATCTATGGCGCTGGGTCAAGTACATATATGCAAAAGTACTACAATGGTATCAAATGGCACAAATGGTGCTAAACAATTTTTAAAGATAAATGATTAAATATATAATTAAATATACAACCGGATGGTGATAAGATAATTCATTGATGATCTCAGCAGACGGTGATCAAACATGGAAAGAGAGAAAGACAAACATAGTGTAATACTGTTAAACACTAAACCAACAAACAAACAAAAACTAACAATGTTGCTGAAACACACAGTGGACTAAAAAATGTAAAAGGATATATTTAATATGCTATAAAAACTTCATAAAACATATGACACAATAATAACAAGGTGAAGGTCCCAAACGATATCTGGCCGGATTGCCCGCTTACCGGAGCCAAGAAGGTAAAAGGCAGTGGATATTTTAGAGAGTATCCCCTCTCACAGTAGCTGGCACAGCTCCCACACCTTCCTCTGGCGTCGCCACGTGTTAGACGTTCATCCACGCTGACGCAGGGGCAGGGAACGCTGGCTGAATGTACTGCTTCTGTCCTTAGCAGTTCGAGCATGCGCAGCAGCGCCCGGCACAGGGCAGATGGAGCCGCAGATTCTCCTGCTCCTTGCGGTCGCGTGCAGGCAAATGGCGGCAAATTCAAAAGATGCTTTCAGGGGAGCAGCCACACGGCAGAGTAAGCAGTGAATAACGGCAGCAGATGGCAACGCAGGGATATCAGGGACCACCCTACGCGTTTCGGAAGACTGCGCTTCCTTCCTCAGGGGTGAAAAATATATAGTTCCTTGACCTTGCAATGTCCACATATATATAGTCCCGAATTAAAGGTGTACACACCCAATGTATTGGTGGACATGCGCAAAGGTGTTTATAATTCCCAGTCTCAGCAACACACTAGTGACAACATAAAACTGACATAAAACTAACAATACATTACGTGTAAAGGCTGACAGAATATATACTCCACACAACAAATATACACTCATCTATGATCACCTACATATAACAGGAAACAAAAAAAACAAATGTTAGTACTAAAAACATATATGGATGTATCTATTCCCTTATCGGGATAAGCATCTCCAGGGAATGTATTATACCTCTAAACGTATATTATTCATCAGAATTGTATATTATAACACACCTCTACTGTCCTGGTAAATGGATTAACATGCAATGGACAGTATGCAAACGGGACTGGTAGAAAAATGCATATGAATTACAAATACATCAGGACCAAACGACTTTCCAGCCTCTCCAAGCAGGACAAAAATGCTCAGTCAGACAATTAATGTCTGGGATGACTGTCAAAAAATATAAAAATATAAAAAAATATAAAAATATATAAAAAAGTGGAATGAAGAAAGTGTAGTACTTTTGCATATATGTACTTGACCCAGCTTGACCCAGCGCCATAGATATAACGTGTTTTCTAGTTCTATATCTGACCTGGGGGGTCAGAGTTATATCACAGGCTGCGGGCCTCTCCCTTTTTAGATTAGCGCTACCTTTTTTCCGTCTAGTATCTCTAACCCCTTGCAGGTTAGCAGCTTTTCTTGACTATCATGTCACAATTATTTGCCTTTAGGGCCAACCGAAATATTGACATTGATAGTATATTTCGTGATGAGGATTCTCCGGTACAAACTGATGTTAAAACTGATGATATGTATGTACTAGCTGATAAATTGGAAACTCTATTATTGAATGAGACCAAACAGCTATGGGATGCTATTACCCTGGAGAAATATATAGAACAAAAGAGAATACCTCGAGGCCTGAGAATTTTCAAGCCACCTACCACTGATTTTCAAAGTGAAGAATTTATTTTGGAATGGAATCGTTTACTTGACAATTGCTCTTTTGAACTAATGAGACTACTTATTTCCAAACGGAAAATTGTCCTCCAAAAGCTATATGGAGAGATTAATGTTATGAAAGAGCAATTTGCCAAGTTCCAAAATTGTAGTGAACTAACAGTGGTGGAAGAAAGAATTAAGTGCAAAATGGACAGTGTGCAAAGGGATATTATTGCCGGTAAACAGAGCAAGTTCCAAAGGGACAGAATTGACTACAAAACTGGCAGTTATAGAAGCTGGAAAACAAAAACAAATTATAAGGATAAATACAGAGATCCAAAAGCTAATACCCCAAAGAACTATTCCCACAAAATACCCATGCACCACTATAAAAAATCTGTCCCAGAAATCAAGGATAGAGCCTCTAATCCAGTACAATTTATCACCCCTAAGCCTAAAAGAACATCTACACGGCCTAAGTCATATAGGGACAATATGGTGAATCCTAAACCTCCTTCTCCTGTTCCAAAGATTACACATCTGGACAAGGCAATTGATTCCATCTTTGAGGAATATCACCATAGTAACAAATACCAACCGTTGGTAGACTTCGAATTAGAACAGCAGGCATCCACCAGTAACCGTGATGATAAATCTTCTTCCTCCACATTTTCTTTTTTAGATTGGAGAAAAACAAGGGAACAGCAGAATGCGAGGGAAGCCATCAAAGACCTGCTAGGGAGGGAGGGAACATCGAGAGACAGAAAAAGAAAAAGTACGGTAGAGGAACAAGAGGAGGTAGCAAGACAGGGAAAAATCCACAAACGGTAACGTCAGGCTTTACACATATATTTAACATTAGTAAACACTCCATCACGGATAAAGAGAGAGAGGTCCTCTCCAAGGGTCTGTCGTTCTCTCCAGTAGTAGGCCCGAGTAGTTTCCAGCTATATGTAGACACACAGCGATTCATTAGAAAGCTATGTCTCAAGAAATACTTTGCCAGGGACGCTGTGTCCAAGCAGGACCCAAATGTTAATTTACCTATCAACACAACACCTGTCGTATATTCAAAATCTAAATTTAAAAATCCATCCACTTTCTTTCCAAAATTTATGAGTGGCCCATTTATAAACACTTTTTCACAAATGGTCACAGATGAGTTTGAAACACAAAGTAAAAACTTTAAAATAAAAAAACATAATTTAAGCCTTGAGGAAAAGAGTATTCTCAAATCACTTGGGGAAAATGATTCGATTGTAATCAAGCCGGCGGACAAGGGTGGAGGGCTGGTAATAATGGACAAAAGTTACTACATCCAGGAAACAATGCGTATCCTCACGGATGTGTCCACTTACCAGTCCCTTCCCTCTAATCCCTCAGTTAAATATCAACACCAATTATTGGAATTTCTAAAAACAGGCTTGGAGCAACAAGTTTTGTCTAAACAAGAGTTCGATTTTTTGTATAACCAATATCCTATTATACCTTTATTTTACATCATTCTCAAAATACACAAAGATTTACTAAACCCCCCTGGACGTCCGATCGTATCCGGAATCCAATCATTAACCTCACACTTATCCGAATTCATAGATTTTCATTTGCAGCCGTATGTCACAAAGCTACCATCTTATTTAAGAGATACGACCCACATACTGCAGACCCTCAGGGACATCCAATGGCAACAACAGTTTTATTTAGTTACAGCAGACGTTTCTTCACTGTATACTGTTATCGACCACGTTCAGGGTTGTGAGGCTATTGGCCGGGTACTTGATGGTGATCCCCTTATTTCTACCACACTTAAATCTTTTTTAGTCATGGGTATTAAATTTATTTTATCACATAATTTCTTTAATTTCAATGGATCATATTATTTACAGACATGTGGCACCGCCATGGGTGCAAAGTTCGCTCCCAGTTACGCCAATCTATTTATGGGCAGCTGGGAAGATCAATTCATTTGGTCCGGCTGCCCCCACGGAGCGAACTTGGTTCTATGGCGGCGCTACATTGACGATATATTCTTTATTTGGTCTGGCACCCCTTCAGAGTTAATTATATTTCAAGATTATATGAATAACAATTTGTTTAACCTTAAATTCACGTTCACATCTAGTAATACGTCTATTGAATTTCTTGATTTATATATATATATATAGATAATAATATTCTACACACCAAAACTTTTTTTAAACCGGTCCAAGCAAACAACTATTTGCACGCCAGTAGCCATCACAACCCCGCGTGGATCGATAACATACCAAAAGGTCAGTTTATACGGCTGAAAAGAAACAGTTCTAAAAACAGCACATTTCAGACACAAGCCCTAGAATTAAAAGATAAATTTGTAAATCGTAAATATCCCCTAAACAAACTAGAACAAACTATATCAGAGGTCGAATTGCTAGATAGGGATGCACTTCTTCAATACAAAAAGAAAAACGACACAAACCCAAAGATATCATTCATCACGCAATATAATTCAATGGCCCCTAATATCAAAAAGATCCTATTTAAATATTGGCCCATACTTATGAAAGACAAGGACTTGGCGGCAATATTACCCAAAAGGCCAAGCATAGTGTTCACTAAAGCTCCGAATATAGGACGCAGCATAGCACCTAGCTGTCCTCTAGTGCAGAAGAAGTCCTCTAGCAATTTCGGCCTCAAGGGTTATTTTATTTGTAACACATGTACTGCTTGTAAGTACAGTTTTAAAAGCACAGCTTTTACTTCCAAAGTCACATACAAAACTTACAATATCAAACAACACATTAATTGTAACACTTCAAATGTCATTTATCTGTTGGAGTATCCCTGCGGTCTGCAATATGTGGGAATGACCACAAGGCCCATCAAACGCCGCTTGTACGAGCATGTGTACAATATTACTAAAGGTCTGATTACACATAATGTATCGAATCACTTTCTCCAAGTGCATAATAAGGACCCCACTGGACTGAAATGTGTGGCCATAGAGGCACTCACTCCTAACTGGCGAGGTGGCAACATCAATTGTCTCCTAGGGAGAAAAGAGTCCCTTTGGATATACGAGCTGAAGACTCTGACGCCAATGGGGCTCAACATCGAGTTCGACCTCAAGGCTTTTTTAGTTAATAAATAAAGTAGAGTCCGTGATCAGTAACTGTTTATACACAGATTTTCTGTTTTACAACTAATAGGCGTGTATTGCACTCATTAAGAATATTCACATCTTATACACTATAATGTTGTTACCCATTAAAGGGTTCTTTATATTTACTAGGCACGGCGCATTATTGTTATTATATATATCACATATCACTCACACTTTTTTCATTCCACTTTTTTATATATTTTTATATATTTTTTTATATTTTTATATTTTTTGACAGTCATCCCAGACATTAATTGTCTGACTGAGCATTTTTGTCCTGCTTGGAGAGGCTGGAAAGTCGTTTGGTCCTGATGTATTTGTAATTCATATGCATTTTTCTACCAGTCCCGTTTGCATACTGTCCATTGCATGTTAATCCATTTACCAGGACAGTAGAGGTGTGTTATAATATACAATTCTGATGAATAATATACGTTTAGAGGTATAATACATTCCCTGGAGATGCTTATCCCGATAAGGGAATAGATACATCCATATATGTTTTTAGTACTAACATTTGTTTTTTTTGTTTCCTGTTATATGTAGGTGATCATAGATGAGTGTATATTTGTTGTGTGGAGTATATATTCTGTCAGCCTTTACACGTAATGTATTGTTAGTTTTATGTCAGTTTTATGTTGTCACTAGTGTGTTGCTGAGACTGGGAATTATAAACACCTTTGCGCATGTCCACCAATACATTGGGTGTGTACACCTTTAATTCGGGACTATATATATGTGGACATTGCAAGGTCAAGGAACTATATATTTTTCACCCCTGAGGAAGGAAGCGCAGTCTTCCGAAACGCGTAGGGTGGTCCCTGATATCCCTGCGTTGCCATCTGCTGCCGTTATTCACTGCTTACTCTGCCGTGTGGCTGCTCCCCTGAAAGCATCTTTTGAATTTGCCGCCATTTGCCTGCACGCGACCGCAAGGAGCAGGAGAATCTGCGGCTCCATCTGCCCTGTGCCGGGCGCTGCTGCGCATGCTCGAACTGCTAAGGACAGAAGCAGTACATTCAGCCAGCGTTCCCTGCCCCTGCGTCAGCGTGGATGAACGTCTAACACGTGGCAGACGCCAGAGGAAGGTGTGGGAGCTGTGCCAGCTACTGTGAGAGGGGATACTCTCTAAAATATCCACTGCCTTTTACCTTCTTGGCTCCGGTAAGCGGGCAATCCGGCCAGATATCGTTTGGGACCTTCACCTTGTTATTATTGTGTCATATGTTTTATGAAGTTTTTATAGCATATTAAATATATCCTTTTACATTTTTTAGTCCACTGTGTGTTTCAGCAACATTGTTAGTTTTTGTTTGTTTGTTCGTTTAGTGTTTAACAGTATTACACTATGTTTGTCTTTCTCTCTTTCCATGTTTGATCACCGTCTGCTGAGATCATCAATGAATTATCTTATCACCATCCGGTTGTATATTTAATTATATATTTAATCATTTATCTTTAACAATTGTTTAGCGCCATTTGCGCCATTTGATACCATTGTAGTACTTTTGCATATATGTACTTGACCCAGCGCCATAGATATAACGTGTCTTCTAGTTCTATATCTGACCTGGGGGGTCAGAGTTATATCACAGGCTGCGGGCCTCTCCCTTTTTAGATCAGCGCTACCTTTTTTCCGTCCTGAAAGCGTGGAGATGCGTATAAGCGTCCTTCTGGTACCCTGAACCTGCTGGGAATGTGAGCTTGAGCTTTGTTGATTTCGTCCAACACATCGAAGTTGTTAGCAGAAATTATACATTTGGCAGGAAGAATAGATTCCGTGATTTCATTAGCTTCGGTTTCCGTGGCGAACTGACGAGACAGAGCGTCTGCTTTGACATTTTTGGTACCAGGAATGTATGAAATGGTATAGTTAAAGCGGGAAAAGAAGAGAGACCACCGAGCTTGGCGGGATCCCAGACGCCGGGCCCCCTCGATATACAGCAAATTTTTGTGGTCAGTGAGGATAGCAACTGGTTCCTTGGTACCCTCCAAAAGGTGCCTACATTCTTGGAGAGCCAGTTTTATGGCCAAAAGTTCACGATTACCAACATCATAATTCCTTTCGGCAGATGAAAAATTCCACGGAAAAAACCCACAGGGGTGGAGTTTTTTTGGGGGGAAAGGCCTCTGGGAAAGAACTGCGCCAGTTCCCACGTCTGAGGCTTCGACCTCCAAAGTGAAGGGAGTGAGGTGTCCAGATGGCGTAGGATGGGTGCGGAAACAAAAGCTTTTTTGAGCACCTCAAAAGCAAGAATAGCCTCTGGGGACCAGGAAGTATTATTGGCGCCCTTCTTGGTCAATGCGGTGATGGGAAGAGCAATAGAAGAAACATTTTTGATGAATTTCCTGTAATAGTTGGCAAAGCCGAGAAAACGCTGCACAGCCTTGAGTGAATTAGGCAGCGGTCAATCGAGAACAGCTTTTAGTTTCTCAGGATCCATGGCGAAGCCTTGCCTGGAGATGATGTAGCCTAAGAAGGCAGTAAAGGTCTGGTGGAACAAACATTTCTCCATCTTGGCATATAGGCGGTTAGAACGGAGCCTAGAAAGCACTAGTTTGGTATGTTGAATGTGTTCCTCCAGGTTTTTAGAGAAAATAAGAATGTCATCCAGATAGACTATGACGAATGTTCCCAACACATCGCGGAAGATGTCGTTCATGAACTCTTGAAAGACGGCAGGAGCGTTGCATAAACCAAAGGGCATAACAAGGTACTCATAGTGTCCTGATCGTGTATTAAATGTTGTTCACTTGTCCCCCTCCCTTATGCGAATGAGATTATAGGCACCTCTTAAGTCGAGCTTTGAGAAGATGGAGGCCCCCTGAAGACGAACAGGTCAGAGATAACCGGAAGGGGATA
The DNA here is from genome assembly GCF_040206685.1 of Ascaphus truei. Lineage (NCBI taxonomy): Eukaryota > Metazoa > Chordata > Amphibia > Anura > Ascaphidae > Ascaphus > Ascaphus truei. The sequence continues at coordinate 494,573,681 of NC_134483.1, read as the reverse complement.
CCGATTCTTTACCGTGATCTTATTGAGTCCGCAAAAGTCAATGCACGGCCTAAGTGATCCATCCTTCTTCTTCACAAAGAAGAAGCCAGCCCCGGCAGGGGAGGTAGAGTTGCGGATGAATCCTTTTTCCAAATTTTCTTGAATGTAGGACGTCATGGCCTCGGTCTCCGGAACGGAGAGGGGGTAAGACTTAGATTTAGGCAGGATGGTCCCAGGAATCAGGTCGATAGGACAATCGTACGGGCGATAGGACCTCCGCTTGTACCTTGTTAAACACATCCAAATACTCATGATACATGGTAGGCAGGATCGATAGATTAGAAGGAACGGAATCAAGGCCGGCAAGCACCGCAACAGGAGACACCGCAGGAACAGAATCTGCAGACGAAGGCCACTGGAGAGGCAGAGTACCGGTCCAATCAATGTGCGGATTGTGGAGTTGAAGCCAAGGCAATCCTAAAATAAGTTGGACAGTAAGAGATTGAAAAATATCGAAGATTATTACCTCCTTATGACCGTCGGCCAAGGTAAGTGTGAGAGGAATAGACTCCCAAATGATAGACATAGGGTGGAGTGGTCGGCCGTCGATGGCCTCGAGACCAATGGGAGTTTTCCTTCTGACCATAGGAATTTGATTCTCCGAAGCGAACCTCTGGTCCAGGAAGTTACCAGCAGATCCAGAATCGATAAAAGCTTTTACCTGCAGGAAAAGGTTAGGACCCTCCAAAGTGGCAGGAAGCAAGAACTTCTTTGGGAGAGTTTCGTGGAGAGAGGGGCAAGGAGAGACAGTACCCAGTAGAAGCCCCTCTACCTTTACTGGGTGTGCCCATTTCCCGTTTCAGGGGACAATTCTGGAGACGATGTTCCGGAGAAGCACAGTAGAAGCAGAGTCTATTCAAATGACGTCGCGCTCTCTCCGTGGCCCGTACTGTGTGACGAAGTCGCCGCAGTGTGACGAAACGCGTAGAGCTGTGACGTCATCGCGTTTGTGTTGGTGTATTTGGAGTCTCTGGCTTCCCTGCGCTCCGGCTGGCGGTAATTTCAAGTGTTAGCAATCATTGTATGAGGGAGCAAAGGACGTGCAGGCATTGGATGCCTTTATATCTTGCTGCCAATTCATGGTGAACCTGGGCTGTTTACATCCACTCTGCAAACCTGGGACTCACCCTACCAATGCAGATGACCACAATAGAGATTTCTCTCCCACGAATGGTTCTGTTTAAAATCCTGTAAGTGCACATTCTTATGGGTTGCTGATTTTTTAAATAAATGTACCTTATTTTTTACTCAGTTACGTGCTATGGAGCTTGCACTTTTGTTTGTTTTTTGTTCATATATATATATATATATATATATATATATATATATATATAGACCTAGACAATCAGTCATAAGAAAAAGTATTTTCTGTCTCGTAGTTGTAGGGGGAATGCTTCTCTCTTTCCTGGGTTGCTGCCTTTTCCTCAGGCTATATCAGCATTCAGATGTAGAAGTCTTGTGAGCTCCAGACATCTGTGATCCCTCTGTCAGCCTCACCTGTGAGACTCAGGAACCTCTGCTCTGTCTGTTTCCTAGGTCAGCCAAGTTGTGGACTACGGAATCCTCTTCCTGTGTCTGGGAACAGGGTTTTTCTATAGTTCAAATCAGCCAGGTGGAGCCTGGCTGATTGCTGCTGTGCAATTTAACCAGCACACTGCTGGATTAGAGGCAAGCCTGTTAACAGGGATAAGACCCTGTTACAATGACCTATCGTCTCTCTGCAATTGGGAGTATTTGTGAACCTGCTTGTAATTTTGTAGACACACATTTAAGACCACAGCTTGAATGTCTTCCTTCTTATGTATGAGATACATCAGCGGTTCTTCTCAAATTACAGGACATCGAGGTCAAACAGTATACTCTTCTTGTTACCTGTGACATAGAGGCATTATATAGGATTATCTATCATTCACAAAGCATTCACAGGGCCTTTGCATATTTCCTGCAGATTCACGATTTGGACTCCTGTGGTAGATGTGTTTTGGACATTAAATTACTTTTGTTTATTTTGTTACACAACAATTTTTTATTTGATGAGAAATGTTATCTACAGATTAAGGAGACTGCAATGGAGGAAACCCGTGCTCCATTTTATGCTAATTTGTTGTTGGGATGGTGGGAGAGTTCATTTCTGTTCACAGACGATATGATTAAGTGGACCCAATTAATTCTGCTCTTGATCAGATACATTGATGGCGTTTTCATTTTATGGGAGGGCAATATCAATGATTGTCATGATTTTACTGAATTCCTAAATGATAATTATCTTAACATCAAGCTTATGTTTCCAATCTCTTATAGATCCCATTTATTTTGTAGATCTCAGGATTCTGATCTTGTCAGACAGAAAAACTGAAACAGATGTCTTTAGAAAACTTCTGTCAGAAACAGTTTTCTTCATTTTCACAGTTGTCATCCCATTTACATAAAGAGGGGCATACATGTGGGGTAAATGTACCATTTGAACTGGAACTGTTCAACTGATGGCAGCTTTTTTTTAGGGGCAAATGAACAGGAATATATGTTTATTCACAGGGGGTATAGTAAGAGATGCTGTAAGAATTCACATAGATTTGCTTTGAGGAGTAATTAAAACCCTGGTTAGTTCCGAAATATACAGTAATTCTGGTTTCAAAAAGATTCTATTGCTCCAATGAGATTTATTTCCACCTTAAACTCCCAATGGGACATGATTCGTTCCATTCTCCAAAAACATTTGGGAGTTTTATTAGAAGATATGGTTGTATCTAAAGTGGATTGCTCACGTATGCAAATGACCACTAGAAGGGATCCCAACTTCAAGTACCAACTTGTGCGAAGTCATTATAGCAGAATTCCAATCAGACAGGAAAGAATATGCAAATGTTTTACCTGTGGCTCTGTAAAAAGCTGCAATTTGGATTAGTGCACATACAGTAGTAAAGAATGTACTATCAATGAGTATATCAACTGCCATACAGTTGGAGTCATGTATGCCCAATTATGCCCCTGTAACCTGATATGTGTAGGCATGACTTCTAGGGAACTCTGATATGATATTCTTGAACATGGATGCAATATCTGCAATGCAGCCAAAGATATCTCATGAGCTAAACAGCTTACCAGTGTTGCACGCCATTTTTTTTTAACCTCCGACAAGGGCTCCCCTCACTCATTATGAACAGTGGTTATTCAAAGAATCCATATGGGTACAAGGGGGGGAGGCGGGAGAACCTTGAACAAAGCCTCCTGAGAATGGAAACAAAGTTAATTTGTTACTTACAGTAGATACAGTTGCTCCTAAAGGATTACACAGGAACTATGTTTCTCTCCCTATATTTGATAGTGCTGTGCACTGTAATTTGTGTATCAATACAGTGGATGTCTCATGTTAACCCCCCCTGACGAAGCAAAAGTGCAACGTGCATTAGGTGACATCATCAGGAGGGGCCCATTTGATACCAGGAGATCTTGTGGATGCTGCTTACATTGATGCAATTTCTTTTTTTGCATTGGAACTGCAGTAGCAGCTAATAACGGTACTTGGACTGCAATGGTGATATACCTCTACTTACAGTATTTACGTGTCTACACACAGTATTTTATTCTGAGTTTCTATAGCGCCACTATCTGGATCCAACTGCGGTTATCTACCTACTTATGCTAATAAGCAATATTTGCTTTATCAACTCTTGCTTATAAGCTCTATGTCACGTGGCATTTCAGTTGATTCAGATTTAGGGTGGTATTATCTTTTTATACCATCTATTATTTTTAGGTCTAACAGTTTATGCATGGCGACAGTATTTTCTCTTGAACCCCTTAATATTAGGCAGTCTTTGTGGGTCACCTTTTCCATGTCTAGTTTCCTGCTTGAATCTTGTGGTGTTTTTTTACGGTATATGATATTTCCCTTAGTACTTTATTTACAGGCACTTTTTCTACTCATGTGCTGTACTCGGGTTTTGTCCCACATATCTCCTGAAGGGGTCTTTGTTACTACCCCTCACAAATGTATGGTGTACTGTGTGATATTATTGTGTTTTCAACTGTGTTTTTTGGTGTCTCTCCTTTTTAATTGATTTGATCTTTTTTTGTGTGTCTTGCCGTAAACCATGTATCAATAAATTATTTTTGCACATCCCTAAGTGCCCTCATTTGTTCTTGGTTATATACCTACTTTATTAGGGTTTTTTGTTTCATTTACAGTACCTGTTGCACGTAATCCCATTATTTGTAATGTCTATAGTTTACCTCCTCTTGTTATGTTGTAAAGCCCCAAATGTCCATCCTGTATCCATGGATTTATTCAGTGGAAATGTTAGATTTCCCCACCCAAGAGGCCGTGATAGCTCTTGTCTAATGCACCTCTATCCTAAATAGATAATAGATAAGATTGACACTGCATGCCCTTTCATATGGCTTGAAAACAGGACAAACAGATACTCTGATTATCTGAATCCTGCCTTTCTGTTCATATAACAGTGGAGTGCTCAGACCACATCCAAGTTATAGAGAATTCTCTTCCTCGTTAGAAGGCTTCAGACAAAATGACAGAACTGAGATCTTCTGATTCAGACGAAAATTAGATACTACCTAGAATCTGAAAAAAGGTAAAGTCCTCAAAATCACCCCATCACGATGGAACTTCAGATCAGGCACCTTTTGTGGAAAAAAAACTTGATTTCTCCTACTTTTCTGGCCATGGTGATGGCTACTAATAATACTACATTTTATGTTAATAAATTGAGTGGTACGTCCCTTCAATGGCTCAAAGGTATTTGATTTCAAAGTGTTGAGCACCAGTGAAAGAACCCAAGAGGGCAAAGGAGCCTTAACTGCATGTCTTAATTTAGCAATGTCCCTAAAGAAGTGCACCCACAGGTCATGTGAAGCTAATGTTGTCTGGAACAGAGTGCACAGGGCTTTGGTTTGAACTTTAAGCAATGAGAATTTCAGACTCTTACTCTGGATTTTCTGCAAAGTTGTCTGCATATGGGAATCTGGATAAACTCCTCAGAAATATAGTGAACCTTACACCAATTAAATATCTTCCAGATCATATAATATATGGGATATGTCACTGGTTTCATTAAAAGAATAGTGTTATTCACATGGAGACTGCCTTTATTGCATCCCAGAAAGGTCAGTCTAGGTGTTTTATCTTTCCCAGTTGCATTTTTGTCAGGTTCAAGGTGGTGAGTTTGTTAAACTTGCAAGGGTACATTTCCAAAGTCTTTACTGAATGACGTTCGAAGGTCAAAAGCAATAAATGTGATAAGATACTGTGATGTAATTGTATTCTTAAAAAAAGACAGTGTTACTCTTGAATTTGTTCTCTAAATAGCTGAGTTTCTGCTTGAGGTCTTTGTTCTCTCCGTGCTATGTGGGCATGGTCTTCTGAATCGTAGATGCATTGCTCCATTTCAGGACTTTTAATTGGTACTATAGATGTATAATATTTGACTTTATTATCAACAGATTTCCTTAGCCATACTTGAAGGTTCAGGTTATTCAGCTGTGTTTGGGCTAGGAGGTTAACCTTTTCTAATCCCAAATTTTTCTTGTCTTTGTTGTTGAGTAGCTAATTATTTGCCTGAATGTGTAGTTGCTGTGAATATGTTTTTTATTTGCAAATGTCCAAATATTTGGATATTCTTCACAGTTTGATTTACCTAACATACTGTAAAAAAACAAGCTATTCCTCCCTCCATTTTTATTTTCTGTGATTAGGCCGCCTCTATGAAATCCAATGGCATGAAGTTTCCCTGGTAGCTCTCAGAGAATGAGAGCAATAAGAGCGGGGGTGGGGGAGGTAATGACTATTTTTTTAATCCCACCTCTGGGTGCCAATAGCTGACCAATGTTCTAATCTTCCCAAGCATGAAGAGTCTGCGCTGTCTACAGATTCCGGATTCGCGTTGCTTCCTTGACCATGTGGGGAACAAAATTCCCCCTGCTGCCTAGAGTCACTGTAATTTTTTTTATATACACATATTTTTTATATATTATTAATTTATATATTATTGAGTTGAGTTGTGTGCACATTGTAAACAGAAGACAGAGCACACGCTCACTGAATTATTGTAGTTAATTTATCTTTTTATTTTAATTAGTCATCATTTTGACACAAATGGGTGCTACCTATGTACCATGTTGGAGCTATGCTGTTTTATAGTAAACAGCGTTCATATGTGAGCCTAGCTGCATAGCAATTTCCTTGCAACAACACCTCTGTGCAAACACCTATCATCAACATAATTACTGTTATTAAACAGAGGGTAACTTTAACCCATACCAATGCTGGTATATATATATGTTGTTTTCTAATGGCTAGGGTTTAATTTGATGTTCTGAAGCGATTTGTTGCCATTTGAACTGAGTATTTTGGCTATGTGATTAGCAGTGGCATCTATAGATGCGTTCTATGGTTATAAAACTTCATTACCTACATCGGTGGATATAACTTTACATCTGAACCCAATTTGCAAGAGCAAGCAGGAGGGCATAATATCATCAGTATTATGGCACATTAGTGTGTATATCCAACAGCTATAAAGTATTGACAGCCATTGTTATATTTCAAAGCAGCATTAATTAGAGAACACAGCACCACGTGTTAGTTATTATTATATATTTATTTTTTTCACAAAATCATCACGGTTTCTTCCCTGTATATATTCACATAAAATTAAACAAAATTAGTGTGGGGTGCAACCACAAATGTACTTTCTGTGAATTACCTTGTGACGTAGTCACAATTTTCATTCAATTTTTAAAACCATTGTGGTTATTACCAACCTTTCTGCATGCAAGCTTGTCAAAATAATATCTACAGTACCAATAAATCTTTAGAAAGTAAACCAAAATATGTCTTTCCTATTACATGGGCGCTTACAGCTTCATTAACGTATTTTTATTTAACAAAGAGGATGAAAAAAATACTTGACTTGACTATTAATTAAAGATGGATCCTTATGCTGTACATTATAAACTCAGACACAGCCTGAGGGTTGATCTAAACCCAGCCAGAATCAGGTGGCTTATTTTCTGCAATACAACACTCCTTCCAATTGCATGCCTTTCTGTGACCCATGATCAAGGCCCAAATATAATTATGCAGGTGAATTGATTAGTTACATTTCATACCTATTTAATGAGGCATCACATTTCTACTATTTGCTTTCCATTAACATTAATCTGAACAATGATTTAAAAAAAATAAATAAATAAAAAAAAAAAAAAAAAAAGAATATGCTTTATTCACAATGCCTATCTTAAAAAGACCATTTTGACTTTGCACTATTACAGCCCTCCCACCTTGTTAGTGGGGTCTTTGAATAAAAAAAGAAACAGTACAGTAATACAGTAGTTTGAGGAATCAATGCCACATATATTAATACAGTATATTAATCATGCAATAATAATACACAGCACAGCTTTTTAGAAACAAGATAAGGGAAACAAAGAAATAGATATTATTTGACAAAACCTAACCTTATATGGAAGATGTTTAAACATGTCAAAGAAAGAAATAGGATCTACAAGTAATAACACACAATTTCTGTAAAGGACAAATAGCTTCAAGGTAAGGTTAAGATAATATTTGCTTTCACAAAGCTATAAAACACTGGTAACATTTCTTCTGTGCCTACCCATATCTCTTTCAACCCATCTCTGACCTCTTAATGCATACACCCACTCAAGAACATCTGGTAGGGGCTTCAAGAGCCTTATTCTTTACATTACTTGCTAGTTTCCAAGGTATATAAGAATATCCTTAGATAGCAGCATATAGCATGCTACATTACTTGTACTAGCCTTTTTGCTTTGCTTTACATGTGTCGTTTTACAGTAATTTGCACACACATTGCGTAAAAATGTGGCTGATTTTTAAGCATTACTGTTAGCCAAGTCTTTTCCAGAAAAAATCCTATTCCTGAGTCAATTTGTTGTTTCGGAGGGGAAATTAAGTTGGCCAGTACTCCTGCAGTTGTAGTAAAAGTTGTGCTAATTTGTCATTTAATATGTAATGTATCAGGTATATGTCTGCTATCTTTGTCTTTAATTTATTATGTATTGTCGTAATTGTTTACATGAGTTCACTGTTATAGCTTATAGCTATATCTAGTTTTCTTTTATGGAGATTTGCCTATATAAGATGCCTTATATCCTTTGATATAGTGCCCTCTCTGATGTGAAGGAATCTTTTCTTGGTGGGGGGCACTGGATCAATACTGTATCATTGTTTTGTAACAAGATACATTTGATCAAATTTTTAATTTTCATATCAACTTGACTGCAGTGCTGACTTTTTGGAGGCATCTTAAGATGTGCTGTGTTATTCAGTGTTTCCCAATTCATAATTTGCCAGTTTTTAACTGATATATAATTTATTTATAATGTGCTAACATACTACACATCCCAGAACAATATGTGTGTAAAGATAATAGCAATCAAATGACAATAACATACACTGCTACAGTAGATAAGGATGACCCCACCCTAATTATCTTATAATATGCAGGGGAGTGAAGTCTAGAAAGATAACATTATATGTATAGTTGGATTCTCAGGTTAGTGTGTTACTAAATGCTAATCGGATTTTCTTTTCACTAAGCAACAGATGATAGGTGGTATGGTAAAGGTAGGAGGAAGATTGAAGTTATCAGAATGCACAGGCTTTCTAGAAGAGGTGTGTTTTAATGCCACATTTAACTGTGTGAAGGGTGGGAGAGAATCTAACATTGTGGAAAAGAGAATTTAGTAGGCATGCTGCAGCTCAGGATGTGTTTTGGAGGTGGGAATGGCTAATGGGGAGGAAAAAGTCATAAAGATAATAGAGAAGGCATATGGGGGAGTTTTTGGAGATTTACAGTATACAATGTCAATAAGGACATTGATGTTCTTTGCATGTAACGACTAATCTTAAATTACTTCAAAATGATATTGGTAGCCAGTTGATACATGCTCTACAGAGTGTTCTGGCCCAAGCACACTCTGATAGATGAGTAGGGACAGGTAGGTTAACTCAATCCCATATATCAAGCAAGCGTACCTTCTTACTTGCTGAATTGTTTATTTGGGGTAACACCATACAAATAAAAAGGGGGGAAAGTACAGAGGGAACACTGGGAAATGAGAGCAATGGAGGGAAAGGGGAGCTATGAGGGAAGTGGGCTAAATGCAAGATATAGGGATAGGTAAAAACCAGTAACTTTATCAGGATAGGAGAGATGTCTGCTCAAGATGGCTGCTGGAACTAAAAGACAGCAGGCTGGTCTGGGCTGATGGGAAATGAACTGGGAGAATACTACCTGGCAAGGGGAGGGGGAGCAGTCCATCCTGGTAAAAAGGCAGGAGGGTTGCCAAGGCAGCTGGCTGAAGCCAAGAAACCATCAAGAGGTCGCAACATATTTGCAACACCTCGGCTGAGGAGTGCTGGCAGCTGGAAGACAGAGAATAAAACATAATCCGGTTCCAGGACACACAGGAAGAGCAATGTATAAGATAAATGAATGTGAGCAACATTTTAAATGGCCTGGATAGGGGATATATAAAGTAGATGAGAGGAAGACCAAATTCAAGGATATTACAGTATCTGAGCCTGGATATTACTGTATGATTGGCTAGATTATAATTTTGGTTGATTGTGGGGTTGAAAAGGGTCGGTTTCTGGAACTAATGCAGAGGTAAATGGATTTGTTGAGGGACTTCCTGCAATGCATAAAGGAGAAGGAGATGTTAAGGACTCTTACACACTGTGCTTGAGTTATTAGGAGGGGGTTGTGAAGTTCTTAATATTAGTTGAGAATTTGGGTATGGGGATGTAATTGGACTGATGAAAAGATGACAAGTTTCATTTTGGACATTTTCAGGTAGCACTGGGAAATCCAGGACAGACAATTAATGACATTGGTATCAAGGGAGATGGAAATAATAGGTATTAGATAATAATGAAAAACAAATTAAAAGAGAAGAGGTGTAGAGGTAGAAAAGCAGAGTTCTTAGAATAGAGCCTCTAAGGGCTGTTATATAGTGGCCGCGCGCGGCATTTATAATTGGCTGTGGTTAGTCAGCCTTTCTATAATGGTGCCGCGCGCGCACACGGCAGTAAGCGTGGAGCCGGCCGACAGGGGGAAGACAGGGAAAATAAAGATTTTGCACTGCTACCGCAGCTGAAATGTATGTATGTGTGTGTATGTGTGTATGTATGTATGTATGTGTGTGTGTGTGTGTGTGTGTATGTATGTATGTGTGTGTATGTGTGTATGTGTGTATGTATGTATGTATGTGTGTGTATGTGTGTATGTATGTATGTGTGTGTGTGTGTGTGTATGTATGAATGCATGTATGTATGTGTGTGTATGTGTGTATGTATGTATGCATGTATGTATGTGTGTGTATGTGTGTATGTATGTATGCATGTATGTATGTGTGTGTATGTGTGTATGTATGTATGCATGTATGTATGTGTGTGTGTCAAAGTTGAATAAATAAAAAATAATTTTTATTTTGCAACATGTTTTTTTTATTATTTAAAAAATATTATTTAATACATTATTAACTCACACAATCTATACACACACAGTACCTTCGCTCACAGCATACACACAAAAAGCGTGCGTCACGTGCACGCGCGTTCGCACAGGTACGCTCGCCCGCGCGCCCACGCGCCCACACCTACTATAGGACAAGCCTAAGAATGCTGGGGAATAACAGATGCTCAGGATGGAAGATGATGTAAACAGGGTTTAATCAGAGCAGTGACAAGCAATCCGATGTCATTCACAGGCAGGCAGCAATATAATTTAAGGGGTTAGGCAAAGTGTAGAAGGTATCAGAGGTCATAACAGAGAAGCAGGCAGCAAATACTTAGCTGAGAGGCAGAGGGAACAGGAGCATGGACTGTACAGGAAAAGAGTTTCAACACAAGGAGTGTTGCAGTTCCTGATCATAAATAGGTCCCAAGGCATGAAGGGGTGAGTGCTTGGTCACAATCCCTGTGGGAGTTATAGTTTTCCTAATGTCTCCAGCCTGGTGGACATTAGTAGTACTGCATAATGAGGACAGAACTAGTTTCTTGTCATGTGCTAATGAACAGGTCTGACAGTATTCCCCCTCCTACAGATGGCTCCCGACGACCCCCCACTTATTCAATTTTTACATCCCACCCTCTGTTTTTACACACCCCGGCCTTCTGTTTTACAACCCCTCTCCCTATGTTTATCCACCCCCCGTTTTTGTACCTTACCCCTCTCCCTCTGACTTTGTACCCCCCTACACCTCCGTTTAAGCACCCTCTTTCCCACTGTCCCTTCTTTTGTGCATCCCCCACCCCATGTTTTTACACTCCTCCTCCACTGACCTGAATAGCAATTCCTGCTGCAGTGGAGAGGCAAAGGAAAACAAATACACGTGTACCAGTCCTATATGAACAAGCAAGAATAACCTTTACTGAACATGCATATATATAACTCTTATACTCTATAGGTCCTAATGTCATTCACTCCCACTTATGAGTGTATGCCCCTTACCCACCACCGTGTACCCACACACCGTGTCAAGAGAATAACCCTTGTCCCGTGGTCAGCGCTGCCACTATGTGTGAGTACTCTGTAGGTGGTGCACGTGCGCAAAAATTCCTGCCCAGTGCGACGGCACCTGGGCATTCAAAGGATCTTCAAAAAGGATCCGACGACCTCCTGGCAATGTCCGGTTCCTCCAGTGGGATGATCGGTCATGGCCGTCCACCCTGGGTACAGTTCCGCTCTCTCTGCGGAGTAGGCTTGATCCCAAGCCTCTTGGTGGGAAGCGCAGTGTCCGCTGTGTCCCTAACTGGCCTGTATGCTAACTATATGCTAATGGGGCAGGGTCCCTAACCTAGGGCCTGTCCCTGAAGCACCACAAACTTACTGAGTGGCTCTGGGGCTAACTGGGGCCTAGGGGGCTGCTGGCCTAGTGCAGTGGGTCACTGACCCCTGCACCCTCACCTCCTTCCCCTAGACTCTCCTGGCGCCGACTGACATGGCTCTGTGTGCAAAATATATCAATCCCTCAGAGCAGGGAGATACTGCAGCCCTATTGGCTCCCTGGCATCACGTGGGGCGCTCCTGAGGCTCATCGGACTTGTAGACCCGTCCAAGAGCCTTCCCTGGTAGGCTAGTGCTTTGTGCGCTTCTCACTGCGTATGTGTGACCTGTCTCAGTGCCTCCGGTCGCTCCGTGCTACTGCGCATGCGTGCGCACACCGAAAATGGCGGCCCCCTCAGCAGGCAACACCGGGCGTCCCTGTCAACCGCCCACACGCGTCCCCTGCAACCGCCCACATGCTACTGAAGAGGCGCGCTGTGCGCGCACATGCCCCCGCACTACCCCCCCCCCTACGACCGGCCGCTCTACTCCCGACCGCCGCGGTGAGTACCTGGAGGGGAGACACACACGCCAGAGGGGACCTTGCTACATATGTATAAAATATATATATATACATAGTGGTTGACAAATCACCTAAAGATCTACTCGCCGAACCAAAAAAACCTACTCGCCACCTTGCCCTGTCCCTAGACCCACCCCCAGCCCCACTTAAAAAAAAAATTTGAATACATTCCTACAGTAGTAAGAACTAATAACAAGATTTGGTTTTGACATAACAGTTTATTAATTGTATTACTTTTATACTTTACTATATCAGACTACTACTACACAGCAAGCACGGACCAGGCGATGCTCTATAGGGGGTTGATAAACAACTGCCATCTTTAATATTGTCATCAACATGGCTATCCCCAGCCTTACCATCTGGGAACCTGTAGTAGGCGTAAATAATCACTGTTATTTTATACACCCCAATCTGATGTGTATTGTATTTATTATATAGATAGAAATGTATTCACTTTTCACCAATTTCCTTGGGCTTTATTTGTCTGCACTTTTATTATTGGTTTTTATTTGCCAAGCACAGATACCTACTAGTTTATTACACGCCTAGTTAGGACATACATAGGATATAGAGCACGGATACCAACACACATACCTGTGTATCACCGTTTTTTGTATGCATAGTTCTGGGATTCTGAATTATGTCATTATAGGGATCCAAGATAGGACCCTGTCCGGTAACGTCAATTAGGTTTTAAACTTAGTATATTTCATGTCTGTTTGTCTCTCTTTTTGATTAACAAGATATCATTAAACTTTATATTATTATTTATCTTAGTAGATGTTTAGTGCTCATATTAGGGATTCTTTTCTCCTTGGTAAATGCTCATAGTGCACATTCCCAAAAGCACCCTCTAGTACAATAAACTAGCTGAGCGGGGGCCTCCCGCTGTGTTCTTACGTGGGTGAGACGACAAAGTGCGTCAAGGACAGGATTCGACAGCATAAAACTGCTTTCCCCCTATTTGTTTTCTTTCCCCTTTGTTTCCCCTTTTACCTACTACCCTCCCTCCCCCTCATGCCATTTAGGCTTACATCTGTTTGTATACATACTGCTGCGGCTCATCTGAGTCTAACACATCGCCGGTTTTTCCCTGGCTTTTTCCTGGAATGCGACGCACTTCACCTGGAGCATGCCGCATTCATTTCGCGTTCTCAGCCACGGGTCATGCGCGGTTGACGCGCGGTTGATGCGTTTATTGAGAATGGTTCGGTTTTAATAGGTTGCAATTCTTCGCGTGTCTGCCAGATGGCAGATATTCATGAATTGTAATGCGCATGCGCTTCACTAATGTGTCGACTTGCAGGTGTTTCGTGTAAAAAAGATACCACCGTGTGCTATTGTAACTTGGCCTTGAGACTGAAGGAGGAGGTTGGCAAAAATGTATCAATTTAGGCTTTTCATATACAAAGACCAGTTTCGGTTACAGTATTCTCCAGAGACCCGCCGCCCGCCATTAGTGTTCAAGTGCAGCCCGTTTTCCAAAAACCCGACAGAAGTTACGCGTATTTGATATGGGCTCGATTAATGCAACAGAGGATAAGATGGCAACAGTTGTTCAAATGTATCAGTATTTTATCGAAAACTATGACTTTTACAAATTTTCGCCAGCTCCTCATACGTGGAAGCGTGCAATAAGGAAAAGGTTATGTAGCGATCCCTGTTTTTATTGTATTGAGCCACAATTTGTTGGAGGGAATTGGTGTGTATCACCGGCTTTTTCCTGTATCTATGATCATGATGACGGCAAAAGGCAAAGGGTCGTGTTAAAACCAACTAAGAAACGACAGTCGCTGCCAAGCAATGCACCAGCAACGGCTTCCAATGACGGTCCCACCGTCAGTGACAACCCTTGCTGTCTATCCAGCAAGCCTGAGCCGTATTTCGCGTGCAGTTTTGATCAAGCTTGCATGTACCTAAGCAATTTCCAGCCTCATCAGCTGACTACAGGTGGACTAGACCCACTGCAAACTATCGACGTGGATGATCAAGAACGCTGGACTGGCAGTGGACCGGCGCCGGCGCCAGCTGAATGGGAAATTGTATGGTGAGTATTGTTAGTATTGTTGCCGTATTCATTTCAGTGTTTTTTTTTATTTTGACAATGCAGTATCAATATCGGTGCGATTTGAAAGTCAAGCGATTCTCCTGTAAGCAATATCATTGGCTGAGCGGCTTCTACAGTACTGTACTGCAGATACTGAACAATTGGTGGAACGCTAGCCTCATGCGCATTGGAACCTTCTTGAAACGCATATGCGTGTCATTACATCGACGGTAGGCGTGTGCGCATGTGAACAGGAGACGCCCCCCGAGAAAATTATTGGTGGGACTGGCTGGGAGCGTCTTTAGGAGGCTGACCATTACAGTAAAACTTTTCTTTTTGTTTTTCCTCAGAAAAGAAAACGGCTAATGGAGGGATTTCTATGGCTAATATCGCTTTGTTTAACAATGCCTGCACATTGCTGAATCGGATTTAAAAAGCCACGTACCGGAGTCTACAGTTTAGTGGCCGCCGTTATTGATTAGGATAGAATACTGTACCTGAAACAGTATGCTGATGTTTTCCGGCCGTACAGTATACAATACTTTTTTATATACAGTATACTCTTATACTGCCTACAGTATACAGTGCAGTATGCCTCGACATTCTTGAAACACTGTATTTTGTTACAGTAGCAAAGGAGCCAATGGAACAATGTAAAACAAATAAACATGTTCTTTTATTGGTGGAGTACAAAAACATTTATTTACAAATACTGTACAATGTAGAAACATTTTAAGTGCACAGCAATTCAAAACATCAACAGGTGTATGGTTTACTGCTACAGTTGTGAAAACATTTATGTCAGTCAGTATGGTTTACAGTCACATGTTTTAAAAACAAATTCTTTATTCATAAAATAAACAAAATGCAACATCTCCTTTATTAAAGAACGGCAATTCAAAACATATACTGTACAGTGGGATGGTGTGCAAAACAGTCTGCACCAGTACAGTCCTTGAGGGCAGCAAACAGGGCGGGTTTTCAGGGTAACCTTTGAAAACCGTGCCTGTTTGCGGTCCTCAGGGACTGGAATTGTGCAGGTCCTGTGTGTGTGTACAGCTAGTTAAAACATTTCTGTATAAATACAAGTTAAAAAACATACAACAACATCTCCTTTATTTAAGTACAGCAGGTCAAATCATGTAGAGTACAATACAGTTCAGCACAACAGTATGGTCTTACCTGTGATTAAAAAAAATCTTTATTCATAAAATACAGTATACAAACGAAACATCTCCTTTATTAAAGAAACATATACAGTACAGTGGGATGGTGTGCAAAACAGTCAGTCAGACCTGCACCACTACAGTCCTGAAGGGCAGCAAACAGGGCAGGTTTTCAGGACAACCTTGAAAACCGTGCCTGTTTGCGGCCCTCGGGGACTGGAATTGTGCAGGTCCTGTGTGTGTGGACAGCAAGTTAAAACATTTCTAAAACATAAATACAGTACAAGTAAAAAAACACACAACAACATCTCCTTTATTTAAGTACAGCAGGTCAAATCATGTACAGTACAATACAGTTCAGCACAACAGTATGGTCGTACAGAAAGTCCTCCACATTGTCCATCCATGGCCGATTCCTTGCATAGCGCAAAACGCCGTTAATGCAGTCTCAAACGCCTTTCATTACAGGATCTGTAATTGGATAAAAGCGCCGCATTCCATCCAGAATGTTCTTTCTTAAATTGGCAGGAAGCGCCTTTTTTACGCGATTTCCTTCGTAGTTCACTTTGAAGGCCAGGTCGCAGTACAACGAGTAGGGAACATGGTGCTTAAAAAGTAACAAGGCATACTTGTGGGGTGCACCAGAACTCTTCACCCTATACTTCTCCCTGAGCGCCGGTGGCAGATCGCACAGGGTGATGTCGGGCACCGTATCGATGCGAGCGAATGTAGGTCTTTTGGGAGCGGGTGTGCTTGAGGCAACGGGCGATGGTAGGTTGTCTGGGAGGAAGCTTTCCTCCGGTCTTGGTCGCCGTGTTATCTCCTGGCGTGGTCTTGACGGGGTTGTCATGTTCTCCTCAACGGCATACATGTACACTACATCTTCTGGTGGAGGGGATGCGCTTGGTGATGGAAGGGGGTCGAAGGTCCCATTCATCACATCCATGTCACCCCCCTGCTCCAGCGTCGGGGAAACAGGGGCATTAACACCGAGCAAATAATGTATACCCGCTATGTCAGCCTCTATCTTCTCCATCCTTCTATCCATCCGTTGATCCATATGTATCATCCGTTGCTCCACATTTAGCATGGTCTCCAGAAGCAAATCTATCTTTGCTAGCACAATAGAGTTCCCGGGGAGATCCACAGTTATCCCATTCAGCATCCGGTCTAACGAGCTGCTTCTTGTGCATGGCGTCTGGAAATCTGGGTGGATGGGTGCAACGGAGGATGAGATGGGGGTTCCATGGAGAGAAGCGGCAGCGACGTCGAAGAAGGGTGGAGGAGGTGACCTGTGGATATCTGGTAGAGGAGAAGCGGCAGCGTCGTCGAAGAGGGATGGAGAAAGTGACCTTTGGATTTCCGGGCGAGAAGCAGAGTCGTCTAAGAGCAATGCAGAAAGTGACCCGTGGATTTCAGAGGCAGCGTCGTCGGATAGATCTGGAGAGGATAGCCTGTGGGTTTCCGGGAGGGCGGCGGCAGCATCGAGGACGAGGGGTGGAGAAGACGGGCTGAAGATTTCCGGGACAGCGGCGGCAGAGTCGTCAAAGCGTATGCGAGGAAGTGGTCTGCGGGTTCGATGGGTTGGCTGCCAATCGTTTTGCGTCGAGAGTACATCACCGTATATCTTCTTGACATAATAAGGCTGACGTCTATGAAAACCCTTAGCCTTTGGGGTCAGCAGAAGGTTTTCTTTATTGGCCTTAGCCTGTCGCTTTTGCCTTGGCGTGGAAACGGCAACCGCCTTTTGCTTTTTCTGCTTGACAGGCACGGCAGAGGCGAGTGGGTTCCTGCATCCGTAGAATCGGGTTGATCCATGGAAGCAGATGGTATAATGCAGTATCTGGACAAGGGCAAGTTCAGATAAAGATCATCGAGTGGTGGGCTATGCAAAGTATGTAACCTTTTATACATGGCAGCGAGGTACAGGTGTTGAAAGTGGGCGTACTCTAATGTGAGTCATTAATGTATAAATATACCATCCATTTTGTGGATTCACTGCACATTGAATACACAGACTAAACACCGAATATACATTCTTGTGTTTGTATTTCTTTCTACTCGCAGCAATGGTTGTTAAAAAGATTTCCAAGGATCTCAGCATGCGAATTAAGGAGATGTACACGAGCGGACACCGAATTGCTGCTATCCAACGCTGGTTAGCTACTTCTGGCCTCATTGTGCCAGCAACCACCGTGAGCTATCATGCACACGAAAAAACAGAGACCGCAAAAGGGCACCAAGGGTAACTAACGCGTAAGTACAGGTAAACCCAGTTATAGCGCGCCCCATTATACCGCGAAATCGGTTATAACGCAGTTTTCACGTGGCACACACACTGCACACACTCCCAGCACTCACTGCACACACTCTACACTGCACACACTGCACACACTCTACACTGCACACACTCCCAGCACTCACTGCACACACTCTACACTGCACACACTCTACACTGCACACACTGCACACACTCTACACTGCACACACTCTACACTGCACACACTGCACACACTCTACACCGCACACACTCTACACTGCACACACTCAACACTGCACACACTGCACACACTCTACACTGCACACACTCCCAGCACTCACTGCACACACTCTACACTGCACACACTGCACACACTCTACACTGCACACACTCTACACTGCATACACTCTACACTGCACACACTGCACACTCTACACTGCACACACTGCACACTCTACACTGCACACACTGCACACACTCTACACTGCACACACTGCACACACTCTACACTGCTCACACTGCACACACTCTACACTGCTCACATTGCACACACTCTACACTGCTCACACTGCACACACTCTAAACAGATATCTCTCTCAGACAGGTAGGTCCCCCACAGAACCCAGCACCTTAACCCCTTGAGTGCCACAATGAACACCTTAACCGCTTGAATGTCAGTGCAGAGCAATGAGTGCTGTCTCTCTCCCCCTCCCCTGACACGCATGGGGTTTAATGTAGCCCTACCTACAATAAAAAAAAACCTCACACCAGCACTGAAGTCATATCCCCCCTGTTACAGCCATATTAACCCCTCAGAGGATGAGACTTCCAGTGAGGGAAGCACACCCCCTCCTCCCCCCTTTAGTCCTTATCTCTCCTGACACGGGGAGGTGGTGATCAGGACCGGTCCCTTGCTCTGGTGTCCTTCCTCCCTGCGGCTGCATGTCAGGACCGGTGTGCGGGTCTCCCCCTCCCTCCCCGGTACCTGGAGGATAAGACACTGGAGCAGCGCACCCACTCGCTGAGGTCGCACGTTGCCTGGTAGCCGGGGTCCCTCTCCTTCTCCCTCTCCACGTGGTAGGCGTAGAGGACAAGCAGGATCCCCAGCGCGCACACCGCGTACCGGGCCCCGCTCTCCCACTGCGGCACAGACACTCAGCACGGGCGCCGCCATCTTAACCCCCGCTATGCCGCGGACGGCCGGTAGGTGTGGGGGTCTGGGGGGGAGGAAATGGATGCCGGTGGTGGGAGGACTCGCCGTTGCTAGGGGACGTGTAGGGCTTCCGGCCACCCCTTCCCTCCTCACTCCCTCCCGATCAGGCACGCGGCGGCGATTTTTAAAAAAAATTAGCGCGACCCCGGGTCTAGCGCGGTTGGATCGGGTTGGCCCCGAGGACCGCGCTATAACGGGTTTACCTGTATATTTATACAACTTAAAAAAAAATTTAATTTTAATTTATATCTAATATTTTTGTTATTTCTGTTGATTTATATTACAACAGTATATATATTTTGTATATTTATATTACAACAGTATATATATTTTGTATATTTATATTACAACAGTATATATATTTTGTATATTTATATCAGTACAGTATATATATTTTGTATATTTATATTTATATCAGTACAGTATATATATTTTGTATATTTATATTACAACAGTATATATTTTTTATATTTATATAACAGTATATATTTTTTTATATTTATATTACAGTACAACAGTATATATAATTTTTATATTGCTGCATATTAACAAAACAATATATTTTCTTTACATTGTAGGGAGACTCTTCTGGTGGACAAAATAAGTGAGGAGAATGATGAGAAAAGTGCATTAAGGGTCAAATACACTCTGCAGGAAAATCACAATCTCACTGTATCCGAGACCAGCATAAAGAAGATGAGACGCAGCATTGGATGGAAATATGGACGTGTGAGGTTAGTACTGGACAGTACAGGAGGTAAAAGTGTTGTTTAGGAAACTGTACTGTACCGCTAAAATTATTTATTCCTTGTCATTACAGAGCGTATCCCATGATACGGGACACAAACAAAATCAAAAGAGTGGTCCAGGCCCAGGCATGGATCGACAGTGGGGAAACTTTCCAGGATTGCATCTTCACTGATGAGTCTACTGTGTCGCTGGAGCGATTTGCAAGCTTTGCATTCCACAAAAAAGGCCGCATATCTTTGAAGCCATGGCCAAAACACCCTGTGAAGCTGCATGTGTGGGGTGCCATCTCTAGGCGTGGACCAGGATGCATTGTCATCTTTGAAGGTAAAATATATCAAATATAATGTAGCCTTATGCACTGTACTTTACTAGTGTAGCCTTACTGTATGAACTGTACTGTACTATTGTGCAGTTTTTTGAGCACTTTTCTTTTCTTGCTATAGGAATCATGAATAAAGCTTTCTTCCAAGACAACATTGTCCCTATTACATCAGTACATCACATGTGAGTACCCGAATGGTCACCGCATCTACCAGGACAACGATCCGAAGCACACCGCGTCAACAGCGCATATCCTTGAGCGCGGTATCAACTGGGTGAAGACGCCAGCGGAGTAAGTGCGGTAACCATGTCTCATTTGATTCCCACAGTTTTTACTGTGTACTGTATCTCTTAAACCAGCGTTTCCAAAATGGTGGGTCGCGACCCGGCACCGGGCCACAGCACCAAAATTACCGGGTCGCAGCGAGGCTGGCCGCGCGGTGTCTCCCGTCCCCCGGCACCAAAATTGCTGAGTCGCAGCGAGGCTGGCTGCGTGGTGTCTCCCGCCCCCCCCCCGCTCAAGTTAAAAAAATGGCGCTATTCCCCCTGCGGTCCCGCGCGCATGTGCAGGGCAAGCAGGGCCCGCTCCCTTCCTCCCCCCCGCTCCCAACGTGGGACGGAGGAGGAAGTACCAGCTCTTCTTCGGCCCGCACGTTATGTGGGACGGAGGGGGAAGTACAAGCTCCTACTGCGGCCTGCTTCCCCCCGCGGCCAGCTTCCCGAGCTCACCTCCCATGGCACCCCCTCAGAGCCCATCTCCCGTGCCCCCAAGCCCACCTCCCGTCCCGGGCAGCAGGGGATATCGGGGGCAGCAAGTGATATCGGGGGCAGCAAGTGATATCGGGGGCAGCAGGGGATATCGGGGGCAGCAGGGGAATGCGTCCGGCGGCAAGGTAAGTCACCCCACCCAGTCACTGTCACCCAGTGACTCTCTCCCACCCAGTCACTGCCTCCCACCCAAGTGTCCCTGCCCCCACCCACCCACCCAGTCCCTGGCCCCCTCCTCCCTCCCACCTACCCAGTCCATGGCCCCCTCCTCCCTCCCTCCCTCCCACCCACCCAGTCCCTGGCCCCCTCCTCCCTCCCACCCACCAGTCTCTGGCCCCCTCCTAAGTCCCTGGCCCCCTACTCCCAAAGTCCCTGGCCCCCTCCACCCACCCAGTCCCTGGCCCCCTCCTCCCACCCACCCACCCAGTCCCTGGCCCCCTCCTCCCACCCAGTCCCTGGCCCCCTCCTTCCAAGTCCCTGGCCCCCTCCTCCCAAGTCCCTGGCCCCCTCCTCCCACCCAGCCACCCACCCAGTCCCTGGCCCCATCCTCCCACCCAGCCACCCACCCAGTCCCTGGCCCCCTCCTCCCACCCAGCCACCCACCCAGTCCCTGGTCCCCTCCTCCCACCTACCCACCCACCCAGTCCCTGGCCCCCTCCTCCTACCCACCCACCCAGTCCCTGGCCCCCTCCTATCACCAAACCCCAGTACCTGGACCCCTCCTGTGTGTGTGTATCAGTGGCTGTGTGTGTGTATCAGTGGCTGTGTGTGTATCAGTGGCTGTGTGTGTGTGTGTGCGTATCAGTGGCTGTGTGTGTGTGTGTGTGTGTATCAGTGGCTGTGTGTGTGTGTGTGTATATCAGTGGCTGTGTGTGTGCGTGTGTATCAGTGTCTGTGTGTGTGTGTGTGTGTGTGTGTATCAGTATCTGTGTGTGTGTGTGTGTGTGTGTGTGTGTGTGTGTGTATCAGTGTCTGTGTGTATCAGTGTCTGTGTGTGTGTGTGTGTGTGTGTATCAGTGTCTGTGTGTGTGTATCAGTGTCTGTGTCTGTGTGTGTGTGTATCAGTGTCTGTGTGTGTATCAGTGTCTGTGTGTTTGTGTGTGTGTAGCAGTGTCTGTGTGTGTGTGTCTGTGTGTAGCAGTGTCTGTATCAGTGTGTGTGTGTGTGTGTAGCAGTGTCTCCGTGTGGCTGCGTGTGTGTCAGTGGCTGCATGTGTGTCAGTGGCTGCGTGTGTGTATCAGTGCGTGTCTGTCAGTGGCTGCGTGTCTGTCAGTGGCTGCGTGTCTGTCAGTGGCTGCGTGTCTGTCAGTGGCTGCGTGTGTGTGTGTATCAGTGGCTGTGTGTGTGTGTGTGTATCAGTGGCTGTGTGTGTGTCTGTGCAGGCCCTATAGGCCAGTATAGGCGATAACATTTTTAGTGGGTCACAAAGGAGAAGTTCAAAAATAACCGGGTCACGGAAAAAAAAGTTTGGGAAACCCTGTCTTAAACTAATTGTTCTTTTTTTCCAATGACAGATCGCCAGACTTCAATCCGATCGAAATGGTCTGGCATCAGCTGAAGGACCATATCCGGAAAGTGGTGAAACCCTCCAAAAAGG
Source organism: Ascaphus truei (assembly GCF_040206685.1). NCBI lineage: Eukaryota > Metazoa > Chordata > Amphibia > Anura > Ascaphidae > Ascaphus > Ascaphus truei. Next base: position 494,551,103 of record NC_134483.1, on the reverse strand, counting down.
ACGAGTTGTTGAAAGGCATAATGAGTTTTTGGAACAATGTACTCACCGTGGAACGCTGCAATAAATATATAGACCATATTGCCACTGTGTTGCCCATTGTCATCGCGCGTAATGGGCAAGCATCAGGAAAGTAGTACTGTGCTGTAGTATTGTAAGTACAGTATGATACAGGTAAGTATGGCACATATTTTTTCTTTCCCAATAGTCAGAGTATACATTAATTACAGTTTTTTTCTTTACAGAGAGAGCAGCACCAGCCATCAGGTTACAGTACATACTGTAGTATTTAACAGTAGTCAGAGTATACAGTAGTTCCAGTATAGACTAGTTTGACAGTACTACAGTAACTGCCTACTAACTGCTCAATTTTTTTCTTTCCAGAGAAAGCAGCACCAGCCATCTACAGTAGTACTACACATCACACAATGCTATAATACAGTAGGCACATAACTGCACTATTTTTTTGTTTTCTTGTCGTTTCAGGAAAAAGGGTGGCCGGGGGGAGGTGGGGTTTTGTGTCCAGTCTAATCTGTTTGTACAGTAAAATGTACAGTATATAAACAGCAGTATTGATGTACACAAAACCTCCCCTCTCTCAATGAACTACTGTACTGTACACGGAATGAGGAACAAGATAAAGACGGAAAAAATAATTTTACTATGTATACTGTATATATATATATATACAGTATATATATATATATATATATATATATATATATATATATATATATATATATATACATATATATATATATATATATATATATATATATATATATATATATTATAAATTACTGTATATATATTATTAAATAATATTCTTATAAATGTGCATAATTCATGTTTCTCCATGTTTTACAAATGTTTTCAAAATGTTTATTCAATTTCAATCTGCCAGAAGAACTAATAAAGACTGCATTATGTATTATTCATGATTATTTTTATATTTGTATTTTTTTGTTCCTGAAAAAATAAAATAAATATTTATTCACATTCCTGATAATCATAATCATTGACAACAACCACCCCCTCACCCCTACAGTATAAGAATGAATAACAATACAACATGAATCAGTTAATGGGGTTTTTTTACTCTCAATTCTCACAATGCTGTGCAAATCAGATTAACATTTCAAATTCGAGACGGGATTTTCCAAAGCGTTACCGTAAACAAAGCCTCAAAGGGTTGGGGGGGGGGGTGGGTTGGGTGACTCATGCGCAGTAAGCAGCTAGTTCCCATCTCAAAGAGGCTTAGAGTACACGCAGGCGCAGTGAGGCGATTGACGCTCGGCTAGGGACGGATTAAAAACACAATGACTAACTTCAGAAAATGAATGACTCTGTGGAGAGGGGGGGGTTGGGTGAGTCATGCGCAGTAAGCAGCTAGCTCCCATCTCGAAGAGGCTTCGAGTTCACGCAGGTGCAGTGAGGCGATTGACGCTCGGCCAGGGACGGATTAAAAACACAATGACTAACTTCCAAAAATGAATGACTCTGTGGAGAGGGGGGGGGGGTTGGGTGAGTCATGCGCAGTAAGCAGCTAGCTCCCATCTCAAAGAGGCTTAGAGTACACGCAGGCGCAGTGAGGCGATTGACGCTCGGCTAGGGACGGATTAAAAACAGAATGACTAACTTCAGAAAATGAATGACTCTGTGGAGGTGTCTGTCGAAAAGAGTTTGTGTGTGCGTGGGGGAGGGATGAAGGATTAGTTGTACAGCAGTTCAAAGAAATTACATACTGTAGAGTAGAGTACAGTAATTTCAAAAGGCAGTTCATCATAATAATTTGATCAATAAACCCCCAAATACAACCCCCAAATACAGTACATAAAAAGCAAGTCACTTTATCTCCCTGTGCCTCAGGCACCAAAAACATAGATTGTGAGCTCCACGGGACAGGGACCTGTGCCTGCAAAATTTCTCTGGAAAGCGCTATATACTGTATACTGTAACTAACAGCGCTATACAAAAACATGCTATTATTATTATTATAATATCAAGGTGAGCTCTGTGCAAATAAAATTCGAGAAGGGATTTTCCAAAACGTTGCCGTAAACAAAGCCTCAAAGCTCCCGTCTCAAAGAGAATTACACGCAGGCGCAGTGAGGCTTTGTACTGTAGCTCGGCTATGGACGGATTAAGAACACAATTATTTATTTATTTATAAAATATTTTACCAGGAAGTAATACATTGAGAGTTACCTCTCGTTTTCAAGTATGTCCTGGGCATAGTTAATATGACAAATAATACATGGTTACAAATACAGTTACATAAATGAACAGGGTATACATTATATACAAGACATTGCGTGCACAGTTAAAGAAAATGTATATTATGAGCGTATGAAACAGTTACAGACCAGATTAAAATGTGAGACAGCCTTAGATTTGAAAGAACTTAAGCTGGTGGTGGATATGAGAGTCTCTGGTAGGTTGTTCCAGTTTTGGGGTGCACGGAAGGAGAAGGAGGAGCGGCCGGATACTTTGTTGAGCCTTGGGGCCATGAATAGTCTTTTGGAGTCTGATCTCAGGTGATAGGTGCTGCATGTGGTAGAGATGAGGAGCTTGTTCAGGTAGCTGGGTAGCTTGCCCAGAAAGTATTTGAGGGTGAGACAGGAAAGGTGAACTTTGCGCCTAGACTCTAGTGATGACCAATCTAGTTCTTTGAGCATTTCGCAGTGATGTGTGTTGTAGTTGCATTGGAGAACAAAACGATAAATTGAATTGTAGAGGGTGTCAAGTTTGCTAAGGTGGGTTTGAGGAGCCGAGCCATATACTATGTCTCCACAGTCAATAATTGGCATTAGCATCTGCTGTGCAATACGCTTTCTGATGAGGAGACTTAGGGAGGATTTGTTCCTGTAAAGTACCCCTAGTTTGGCATAGGTCTTGGTTGTCAGGGTATCAATGTGCATCCCGAATGTTAAGTGGGAGTCAAACGTAAGCCCAGGTATTTAAAACTAGTGACAGGTGTTAGGGTGGTGTTAGCGTTGGTTCTAATCAGGAGCTCAGTCACTGGAAGCTTTACAAATTTAGCCTTGGTCCCAAATACCATTGTTACAGTCTTGTCAGTGGCAAGATTCCAAAAATTAACGACTCTGTGGAGAGAGGGGGGGGGTTGGGTGACTCATGCGCAGTTAGCAGCTAAGCAGCTAAATAGCTCCCATCTGAAAAAGGATTACACGCAGGCGCAGTGAGGCTTTGAAGCTCGGCTATGGACGGATTAAGAACACAATGGCAAGATTCAAAAAATTAAAGACAGCCGCATGAAATTCAAAGCTAAAGACATACTTTAATTTCAAACGCCAGTTCATCATAATAATACACCCCCAAATACGTTACGTAAAAAGCACACAAATCAACCATGTGCAGTCAAACGCACAGGGTCGCAGACAAAAGCTACAGCACAGATTGAATATCGTAATACAGTAAGATGGTTTTTGCAGGCTTGTGGAGAAAAAAAATTACAATAAAAAAATTTTTTTTCACTCACTCAAGCAAGCAGTGGTGGGCAAAGTTACAGGCGCATGCGCAGTAAATTCCTGCTGTCAAGCAGGAATGTGATTGAAACCAGACACACGTTCAAAGGAATGGTGTGGGAGAGATGTACTGCATTGTAAATAAGTTGAAATACCCTGCAGTGCAGTTAATTATCCTGAGCGAGGGGAGAGCGCTGTATATGCCGAAATGTGACACTGTTACAGTACAGTACACGCCTATGCGTTTCAACAATTTTCAAATGAGATATACTGTACTGCAGAACAGCACTGCAAATGCATGTATACTTTAAATATGCAAATTTACAATTACTGCGCGCGCAAACACAGACTGTGAACTGACCTAGGTTGAACCGCGAAGGTATTAGACTTCCAAGACAACAGCTCGCAAACGCCCCTCTGAGTTTTTACACGGCATTGCAGTATTGCAGACAGCGAGAATAAAATGCTAATATCACGAGCGCGAAAATAACACAGTTCACTCCGGCGAAAACGACAAAAAAACGCACATAACCGGGATAATCTGAGAACCGCGGATCTAGCCAACTTAGACTCAGATCGGCCGCCACTGTAGATCCCTAGATGTATTTATTCGTGTAGCATCCGTCACTGTATATATTTCGTACAAGTGTTTCGTTACAATTGAATTTCATTTTTTTACATATTTTCAGTGTTGAATTATTATCTTTTACACCTATTTTCTTTTTGTGTTCTGGGAACACCTACCATTTCCTGCATTAGTTTTTGAAAGGCCCAGGGTCCATCCCTTTGTTCACGTGCACCTAACGTACTTGATCTTTAGTTAATTTCGGAGTGCGGCCTATAACACCATACTTTTTATATGGGCTATTATTCTTCCATGACTGTAGATGATTGCTTTTTGAGTCTAAATAACTATTAGAATCTACCATCTTAAAGAATGTGTTGGTCAAAATTCTATCATCTTCACTGAATAAAACCAAATCTAAATAGCCAATACACTTCTTGTGCTGTGAGGTGAACTTCAAATTCATATTATTCTCATTGAGAAAACCAATAAAATCCTTCAAAGTGTCCTCTCCTCCTTTCCAGATAAATATAAGATCTATATACCTCTTATATAGCATTATGTTACATAAAAAGAAATTATTATTCCATATTCTGTTCTCCTCCCAATAACTCATAAAGAGCTTGTATGGTATGAATTCTTCTGTTCCTCCTGGTCTCAAATGAATTACATCAGGAGGTGTGGCAGCACTTGTTCAATGGAGTACTATAGTTGTATCGCAGCTGTGGCTGTGACCAGATTGTCAACCTCTGCTGTGTCAATGTTGAATGCTATCAGAGTCCAACAGGAAATCCCAAATTAACTCTATGCATTTCGCTTACAAATGCTTCCTCAAACAAAAAAAGAATGTCGAAATATAAAATCTATACTAGACAATAGAAACTGTTTCTGAGTCAAGGGAAAAAATGAATCACTATATTGCCTCAATACCCTTAGAATGTTTAATACACATGACTGGATGTCACAAGCTTCCCACATAAATGTATCCTTTCATTTTATCTCAGAGAGGGAGTCGATGATGTGCACCGTGTCCAGTAGATGTGATTTAAATTGGACTAGAAAAGATTAAAGATAATAACCTATGCATTGAAACCAGCTTGACGTCCTCGACTCCATCCTGGAAAACGATGGCCTTCAATTGGGATTGATTAGATCCTCATAGACTTTTGGTAAATGATAAAAGGTAGATATCTTAGGGTGTTCAATAAAAAGAAAATTCAATAACTTAATTCTCCAAGGCTTAGTGTAAATGTATCTAAAGTACTTTTTGACTGTCTGGCGTAGGATCTTTCAAAAGTTTGATATATGAAAGATGATCACCAAGAAGTCTCAGCCTGTCTTATAACCAGTTGATCAACTTCTCGTAACTCCAATAATGCTTTTCATTTTGACTAAATGTCACATATATATGTAGCAAAGCTTAATGCTGTCTTCAGTGCCGCTGCCAAGGATGGTCCCAGGACTGTAGCAGTCAAGGTACCGAAGGATTAACACTGTAGGTGGACCAATTCAGAAGCATGAACCCCCCGCGACAGACACTGTCTCCGGGCACCACAGCGTTTTGCTTATTCATCCACAATGCCTAGGAAAGTAAGTCTTTCTACATCTGTAGCTTGTCAAACTCCCTTGAAACTAATCAATACAAAATATAAATATATTGAGCTTTTAAATGGTAAGGAAAAAATAAAGATTGAAAATGTCTCTGAAAAGTTAATTTGCATATAAAGATATTTCAATCTACAAACAAATCCCATCAATTAGGTCGAGAATTTGGCGAAAAGGAAAGACCCTTGTAAATTTGAAATTGAGTAAGGACACATGAAGAAAGATTATAAACAATATTAGGTTCTAGAGGAATTTCTACAAATGTTTTCTTTTTCTTCTCCTGAATAGCTCTTCCTGCTCTTATCCCTCTTTTATGATATCTCCCTTTTGTCTCCGAATAGGGGTTAACTGGGTATTGTGTTGATTTCGATCCTATGTGTAATTCCTCTCTATATTTGCTGGTTTCCTTCTCATCTTTCTCTTTATAAAAGACTCATTATTGTATTTATTGAGAAAATTTTGCTTGGGTCTGGCTCACAAATCCTGTTTTCGAGGCTCATGAAAAAAGTCCCCTCCATTACGTATCTGAAAGACATTCAACCTCTAAAGGTCAACATCTATTTTTTTTAATTAAAATCTCTAGCACTTGTATCAGACGTATTACTCTTTTTTGGTCAACCATTTAAATTAATCTTCCATGTAATGCAGTATTTCCATTAAATGAGTATTTCCATTAAATCGGATTTATTCGAAAATATTCCAGCAGTTTGAGAACGTCCACTGGAAATTTTTCAATCTCTGACTCTATTATTTGCATAATCCTCTTGATCTCCAGTGAATTTATTTATTTTCCTCCCAACAATTTTTTTTTTCAAATGCCTCCACTTTTTTATTAGTAATATTATCACAAAGGGCAAACTCATCATATTTTTAATTGAAGCGTTGGATGTTTCATATCTCCTTTTGGGTTGCCAAGCGACCATTGACTATACTATATACAGTACAGTATATGCACTGTTCATGAGTACAGTATGTTTCTGTGACAATGCTCGTCTCCAATCAGGAAGCGGGATGCAGGGCTGTGGTAGGGATGCAGACTAACCGACCAGAGCCCAAGGACAGAGAGAGTCCTGTTAGAGTATCCAAAGTCAGTAAGCAGGCAGGAGGTCAGGGTTGGCGGCAGTGTTGCAAAGTCCAAGAGACAGACCAATGTCAAGGTTGGCAGCAATGTTGCAAAGTGCAGCAGGCAGGCAAAAGATCAGGGCAGATATCACCATATGTGGAAAAAAATAATTTACATAGTGTAGTACTTTCTAAAAATATATGACTTCTAGGTATCAACAGAATTGGGGACTCACACTTTCCCAATAAAGAGACAGCAGTTGGTACATAAATGTGACTTTGAATATCTTCAAACTCAGATAGATGGCAATGGTCTCAGCATGGTATTCCTCAATGAAATAGAGATGACACTTTTAGTGCAACATTGTATGTTCAATAGGATTATATATTCAAACAAATGGTATTGCACTAACATTTGCATAATGTGGCATAGACACATAAAAACTAAAGTTGAGTGGCTTGTTAAATGCTCCGTCGTTCGCGATCTGCCTGGCTGCTGTAGTGCGTTGCGTCACTTCCGGTGGTGGGCCACGTCACTTTCGGGTAAGATCGATCCCGGTTTCGGAACGGCGAGCACGTAGCAATCAATTCCAGCTATGTGTCTATGCGGGAAAGATGACTTTGGGGGCCCACAGTACAGACACAGCACCCGAATTTGGTATCACCTAATTACATCGGTTCCTCATCTGAGAGAAGTGTAGTAAGAGGAGTCTTGAAGTGGGGGGCAAGCCAGATTATTGGGGTTTTTGAGGAATGTTCTCGCTCGGTCTGTCGTTCTCACATCCGGAGATCCATTATATCTTGGCTTTAATGCACCTGTTCCGTTAACAAGGCAAAACATACAAAAACAAACAAAATAACGGCCAACTCCACTTTGGAGAATAACTAAACCTTTACTCCAGCCCTTTCTAACTGGGTGGGTAGCTAAGCTGGTTACAAGCCTAAACACACAAACACACATATATATATATATATATATATATATATACAGTATATGGCTCTATGGCTAAAACTGCGGCACATCCAGGAACGTGGTATATATGATTCAGTGCAACAAATTTGATCAAGGTTGCTACATTGGGAAACCAGCCAAAAACAACAAGGCAGAATGAATATGCACAGACACTCCATACTCCATCACGAAGAAGGAAGATACTGCTCACCTGTGGAACATCATTTCTCACAACCAGATCATTCCATAAATGATTTAAAAATCAAAATCCTCAATGAAATGTTTAAACGCACCCAAGAACAGAAAACATTTGAACTCAGAATGATAAGACACTTTGACACCAAAACCAAAGGACTTAATGCGGATATGGTGTTTCTCACACCCTATCAAAATTGTTTGTAATTATCCTGCTTGCCTCTATTCTTATCCACACTTTCTCCCCCCCCCCCCAGCATCCCTCCCCCTCTTCCTCCATACCTTTCCTTGTCACCCTCCCCTGGCTTCAAACACTGTACCTTATCTACAGTACATATCTAGGGTTTTTTTCTACACTGTTTTAGCCATAGATTCCTTTGTATATCAGTATTGCAGACCTGAAGAAGAGAGGAGAACTCTCGAAAGCTTGTCCTATGACATACATTGTTAGTCCAAATAAAAAAGGTATCACCTAATACTGAAGAACTCATTTATTCTGCACTATATATATATATATATATATAGTGCAGAATAAATGAGTTCTTCAGTATTAGGTGATACCTTTTATATATATATTATATATATTATATATATATTATTTATATATATATATATATATATATGTGTGTGTGTGTATTATATACATTATATTATATATATATATATATATATATATATATATATATATATATGTGTGTGTGTGTATTATATATATATATATACATATATATACACACACACACACACACACACATATATATATATATACATATATATATATATATATGTAACGGTTATTCCCCCCCCCCCCCCCAATCGCAGATAGGGACCATGTGGGGAAATCTACATATGTTACAGTGTGGTGCAATACCTGTTAGGCTCACAGGAGGCCTGAACCTCCGCCACTGGGAGCCTGGGGTGTATCCTGGAATGTATGCTTACAGCGCCTCCACCTTTGCAGGGATTCCAGGTGTATAGAATGACCCCTGACACAGGACCCACAAATAGGAAACACATACAAGGAAGTATATATATGTAACTGTTTACTATATGGGCAAAACAATAACATCACAAATAGCAACTCAGCCGTGTTACCCTCTGCCACTAGCTGGCAGCTATAACCTTGCCCCTAACTGGGCTATAGCCTTACACCTTGTCACGCCTGTATGCCAGCAGACCTGGCAAGACCCCAGTAGTGAGGTGGGAACAGTATTACACCACACACCCACAGCAGTGGGAGCAAGCCCGGAGTGTGGTATAGCGTTGCTGGGCCTGTAGAGAGAGTGGTTAACGATACTTGCAACGTCTGTTGGTGTAAGCGTAAGAATGGTCGTGTCCGTGTGCCAATGTCCAGGGGTCCAGAGAGTAGAGTCATCAGGATACAAAGCCAGGTCCAAGGATTCCAGAGGTCAGCAAGGTAGAGTTCGTAGCAAGGTTCAAGGGGTACAGAGAGCAGGGTAGTCCAGGACAAGCAGGGGTCAAAGCCAGGGAAATCCACAGTAAAAACAGGAGCAGGATACAGCAGGGACACAGAGGTAGCACAGCATAGGTCAGCACACACAGGGAAACAGGAACTATGCAGACCGACGATAGAGAGGACAGACAGGGATTATAAAGGGAGACACACCAATAGGAGAGAGGGGAGGAGCAGAGAGAAAAGTGGGAGACAACAGGGATAGGTCAGGGAGAGAAGAGGAGGAGACAGAAGGGGCAGTCAAGGGAATGGCCTGTAGGGACTGGGAGGAGTCAGGAACGTGGCAGGCCCAAGAAGAGGAGCGTGTGCGCGTGCCCTCTGTAAACAGAGGGTGCGTGCGCACAGGCTGCGACAGGGAGATGGCCCGCAGGGACCGGGAGGAGGAACCAGAAGGGCGATGGAGCCCAGAAGGGGAGCGTTTGCGAGCGCCCTCTGCAAGCTGAGGGAGCGCGCGCACAGGCCGCGTCACCAGGCGCGCAGAGTGCCGCGCCGTGGGTACTTCGATGGAGGGAGGCAGAGGAGCGGACGGAGCCGCCAGGGAAGGTAAGGCACTGACCGCGGGTATAGCGGGTGTCTGGGAGTGGGGAGCGTCACCGCAGGGGCTCGGGGACCGCGCGGGCGCGCGAGCCCTGCGGGGCATGCGCTGAGGCAGTGGGGTAGAGAGAGAGGTAGACGGAGCAGGACAGGAGTGGGAAAGGGTAGAGGGATTGGAAGGAGATGGGACAGAGGGAGAGAAAGAAGGGGAAGGAATCCCCTGAATCGTCACACACCTATACCCAAGTGTCCCAATAGTCCAGGCACCCACCCACTAGGCGTGATCAGCACCTGTAAGGAAACCGGTATGTAGGTTAAGGTTGGTGCACTTGTGGAAATACCTGCCCGGGCTCCTGCACCCGGGTACAGCAACAACAGGAAAAGGACCCGTCTGCGTCCAACGCTGAATCCGCAGCAATGGCGTTCACTCCCAATCCAGATAATATCACCACACAGATAGTCTCTATCTTGAGTGATGCAGGTCTGATCCCAGACACACTTGTCACACTGCTCCCTCCTTTCAGAGCACACAGCAGCGTCTGTCTCACTGGCTAAGCTACTGCTAAAAGGGCAAAGTCCCTACCTTAGGGCCTTCCCTACACAGCAGCTAGACATCTACTGGTGAGTTGGGCCTAGCTGGGGCCTGGGAGTAACCTGGCCTAGTGTAAGAAGCCACTTGCTCCCTACACACTACCACCCCCTCCCTTATCCCAGCTCCAACTAACTCTTCCTGTCTGCACACAACAATGTATCCATTCTCTGCAGGGGAATCTGTCATCCTTAGTGGCTGTCTGACTGCATGTGACAGGGATCATAGGGCAGTTCCCAGAGGCTGCTGGGAGTTGTAGTCAACTCTGGGGCTTTTCCCTATGATGACCGCATGGCCGCCTCTCTAATGGCCGCCTACCTCTCTCTATCTGCACCTGCGCTAGATTAATGGCCGCCGCGCCACTTTCCTGCACATGCGCAAGATCTAGGGGGCCCTGCACTACAGGTAATGGCCGCCGCGACTCTTCATACGCACCGCGCCTGTGCGAACTCTGCTCCAGTCTACGCGTGCCCCCACAGATGTGAGGCCACCGGTTCTTCCCCACACACTACGGGTCCGCGGTGCCCCCACAGATGTGGGGCCACCGGTTCTTCTCCACTGTGAGGGCGTGCTCACCACAAACAAAACGGGACCGCGGTGCTGAGGTGGGATAGGATATAATGCCACCCACAGCCACGAGGGCACGTCTTGAGAGTAGAGTAGTCGGGGAGTCCGGATCGGGGCAGGAGAGGTACGGATGGTAGAGGGTGCTGTATGCAAAGTCCGGGGTAGAGATAAGGACGTAATCTTTTACCGTTTGCCAGGATCGGGATTCCAGAGGTGCGGAGAGTCGTTTAGCCGTATGCCGAGTTCGGGATGCCAGAGGTGCGGGTAGACGTAGCGGAAGCCGGTTCGGTACACAAGGAGGACTGCAAAAACAAAACAGGACAAGACAGGACTATGGAGGCAGAGAGTGATGAGAACAACTGGTTCTATGCTCAGCCAACGAGTCAGTGACACTGTAAGGTATATATAGGAGAGAGGGTCCAATAGCAGCGCAGCAAGGTGGGGGTGTGTGGAAGGGCCAGGCTTAGGCAGGGATAGGTCCAGAATGAGTCCCAGGGGAGGAGTCATAGAGCCCAGTAGTAAGACTGCATTTTATTGCAGCAATGGTTTGAGGTGCTGTGCCTTTAAGGGGTTGGTGCGGCACCATGTGGCCGCGCCTCCATGTAGCTGTGCTTGCGGCCGCGTGACCGAGCATAGCCGGCGGACCGAGAGTAGAAGAGGATTTTGGCGTGCGCGCGCGCGCCCACGTGGAGTAGTGATCGGCGTTCCGGAGAGAGGCTGCCTGCGTGCCGCGGGAGCACCCGTCGGAGCTGCCGGTGAGTGAGGAGCACGCCGAGGGCGGCGTGACTCCCAGACCCTTACACCCACAGACTACGGGTCCGCGGTGCCCCCACAGATGTGGGGCCACCGGTTCTTCCCCGCAGGTGTCCCCCGTGGACCCACCAGCCTGATACCCGTGAGATACCCGAGGATACCACAGGTGGTCTCCAGAGGTCTCACGCAGAACCAAAAGGAACAAACCCTGAATGTAAAATAAATAAACCTGACCTATACATTCAATACATCGATCCCCCCCCCCAACACATACAGTACAATAATGTGCAAAATAACTATTATCCAGATACTAGCATAATAAAATAAATAAAGTTCTACTGATCTCATCAATAAGAAGCCCCCGTCGCCAGCACAATCCTTGTCCTCCGTTGCCCACAAAATACATAGCCAATACATAGCAATAACATTCAGATATCAATTAACCCCTTAATCACCTTATCGGATAATAACCGCAAAGGTAATTAAGGGGTTAAGCCACCCTGGCCCGATACCCACCCTTCACCCATTCATTTGTACAGTGGCTTCATCATGCATCTATATATATACACATATATATATATATATATATATATATATATATATATATATATATATATTTATATATACACACATGATGAACCAATATACAAATAAATGTAGAAGGGTTATCAAAAACATGCTCTACTACAAATACATGGAAAGATAGAGTTGCATGGTGCTCTGAAACAAAAATCACAGCAAACAATAATGATTGACTTGAATATACAGCGGATTACCCCTCCAAAGGAAGCAAAAGATAAGGATAGGATATTAAATTACACCCATACACCTGTTAGATGTGTAACTGGAAAATAAAGTCCCACAGGCAATGAGGTAAGGACAGTATACACCTGCCGGTGTCCAGCATTAATACAACATCATGGTAATAACATGGGGTAATAAACAACAATCCTTGCAGCCACTAATGGAGAAAGGAGAGTGGAAAAGGCTCACTTAAGATTATAACTCACGCAATTGAGGAGCCTGATGTTTCACTTCTCCTGGGGTATACCGTGCCTCCGTTGATGTAGATAAGCAGGAGCAGGGAAAGAAAAAAACGAAGCACTGGTTTCACTGAAGGTTAGAAACAGACACAGAGGTGCGTTCCCACAATAAAAGTTTAATAGATCAAAAAAAGCACAAAAACAGAACACCTACGCGTTTCGGGTTTGTGGCCCTTTATCAAGGTGAATGAAAATGCTTAAACGAGTGCTTTTAAATACCTAATTTCGGCACTGCCGTGACCAATCCGTCGCCACTTCCTGGTTCGAGAGGGAGTGATGCGGGATGAGACGCGGGATGTGACGCGGGTCGTGTGACGTCAGCGCGCTCGGGCCATAACAATAAAACAAACTTTATTTAAATAGAATGTTTATCTGCTCATGAGATTAGTTCATTCTATTGTTTATACTTGTTTTTAATTATGTTTTTAACTCTAGGTAACGTTTCTTCATTCATATAAAGGAGTGTTCATTTTTTTCTGTTTAAATAAAGTTTGTTTTATTGTTATGGCCCGAGCGAGCTGACGTCCCGCGTCACTCCCTCCCAAACCAGGAAGTGGCGACGGATTGGTCACGGCAGCGCCGAAATTAGGTATTTAAAAGCACTCGTTTAAGCATTTTCATTCACCTTGATAAAGGGCCACAAGCCCGAAACGCGTAGGTGTTCTGTTTTTGTGCTTTTTTTGATCTATTAAACTTTTATTGTGGGAACGCACCTCTGTGTCTATTTCTAACCTTCAGTGGAACCAGTGCTTCGTTTTTTTCTTTCCCTGCTCCTGCTTATCTACATCAACGGAGGCACGGTATACCCCAGGAGAAGTGAAACATCAGGCTCCTCAATTGCGTGAGTTAAACTCTTAAGTGAGCCTTTTCCACTCTCCTTTCTCCATTAGTGGCTGCAAGGATTGTTGTTTATTACCCCATGTTATTACCATGATGTTGTATTAATGCTGGACACCGGCAGGTGTATACTGTCCTTACCTCATTGCCTGTGGGACTTTATTTTCCAGTTACACATTTAATAGGTGTATGGGTGTAATTTAATATCCTAGCCTTATCTTTTGCTTCCTTTGGAGGGGTAATCCGCTGTATATTCAAGTCAATCATTATTGTTTGCTGTGATTTTTGTTTCAGAGCACCATGCAACTCTATCTTTCCATGTATTGTTTAGTTGCGAGGTAGCTCACATTACCAGCTTTATTTTTTCATTTTTTATTTTTTACACAAGTGCGTTCAATCCCACCAGTTTTTGTAGTTAGTTGTTTATTCAACACTTATTTCACACTACAAATGGATCCTGTCACCACAGAGAGTGAATGTGAAGTAGACATGGACAATCCCACGCAATTTGCTTTCAATTGTTCTGATAATTCACAACGCTTTAAAAGAGCTCAGCAAGTATTTGACAATACCCTTGAATTAAACTGTGAGGACATTTCTGATTTGAAGATTCAGTTTATTAAACTGGAAAGAATCCTGTCAACAAAAATAAGAATCTGGTGGGATATTATCTCATTACAGAACTATGTTAAGAGAATCCCCAGAGGGTTACGAATTAAAAAATCACCTACATTTGGGTTCATTAACTATGAATTTGAAACCAAGTGGAAGGATACCCTTAACACCTGTTCCTTTACTTTAATGGATCTTATCATCCAATCAAAAACAAAGGAAAAAATTGCCCTGGATAAAGAAATCTCTATACTACAGAAAGACTTACATCAATACATAGAGATGGAGGGGTTTAATGATTTGGATTTATCCTTATCAAAGAACATTAAAAGTATGGAGAAAGAAGTAATGTCAAAGAAACAGGCTAAGTTTGAAAGGGACAAACTAGATTACCTTCGTAACCAAGTTTATGTTTGGCAGAGAACCTTTCCATCAAAGAAATTTAATTCTTCAACACCCCAAAAATCTAATAAATCTAAGAAACAGAAGAAATCCATACTCAAAAAAAACATCTCTTTCTCTCATTCAGCCAGTGCCGAAACGGAAATGTCTGATAATGATGTTTTTTCCCAAGGAGCATTTTCTAATTACAGAGATAATCAGAATTATGACCAATTATCGAAACCAGCAACAACGTGCACATCAAGGTGGCGCTACATTCAATCACAATGGCCAAAGAGAAGGCGAGTATGAGTCCAGAACCTTTTTTGGATCTTCAAAAAACCGGGGTACTTCAGATGCACAAGGAGGAGCCAAAAAAGGAAATCTAAAGAACCCCCAGAAGAGAAAAAAGAACTGCTGATTGAGGAAACAGGTATTATCAATCTGTCAAGCATCACTCTTACCCAGGCTGAACTTTCAGTGTTAGACAAAGGACTGAAATTTGCACCCGATTCGAACCATAAATTGTTTGATACCATAGTGGACTTACATAAATACATACGCAAGCTCACACTAAGAAGATTTTTTGGTCAAAAAGACAATTTAATTCAGTCTGATGTAATTATTGATGATGATGATGAGGGGGCGGCTCCTTCTGAAGTACCTAGTATTAGATTTCTTACATTTAAGGAACATTGTTGTATACAGGATCTCACTGACTTAGAGATTGACAACACTGATCTAACCAATATTTCCACCTTTTCAGGCAGGCATGCTTCTGGCTTTAGGGGCAAATTAGTCTTTTACCCTACACATATAAAAGGGAATTGTTTAACTACGTTTGAACAACTTATTGAGCGAAATCTTTCCTTGTTGCACAAAGGGTATACATTCCAACTTACACCCCTTAAATACAATAATCTCTCTAACCTTACAAAAATGGAAAGAAGTGCTCTAAATTCCCTTAAGGCCAATAGCTCCGTGATTGTGATGCAGCAAAGACCAGGTGTGGATCACCCGCAGTGGTGCCGTTGCTGTCCTCGTCAGACGACAAAAGAGACAGCCTGTCATCGGTAGTGATGCGCAGGCCAGCGAACCACCCAAGTGGTGAAAACCTGTTGAGTCCACTTACCCGAGAGATGGAGCGGATGAGTCCGGAGACCCCCCGACAGCAAGCACTGGTGTGGCCTGATCCGTGTAGAAGTCTCACGGCCGTGGCAACTCCCAGTGTGGCGGAGACGGGACCCGAGACTGCTCCTAGAGAACCGCAGAGTATCGTGAGCCAACGGAGCGGTAAGACACCACCACCCCCTTTCTTCTGCCAGGTGAAGGAAGAAGATTCCGGAGAGAGAGAGAATCCGGCAGCCTACCTGGTCGTCCGTGACCCCGCAGATCCACCGCCGCCCCTTCCGGTGAGTGATATACTTCCGGCACGGGACCAAGAGGCATACGGCGACTCCGTAGAGACGACGGATATGACGTCACTTCTGGGTCGACACGGAGCTTGTGCCTAAAACAACACCTGACTCCCTGAGGAGATCCGGTATTGTAGAAGAGGAATTCAAGAGGTTTAGAGATGACCTAGTCAGCTGCGGAACACGGAGCCGTGCTACAAGGGACAGTAAGAGAACCCCTACTGGTCGCGGCATGGCCCGAATGAGAGACACTGTCCCGGACTATGGCAATTCCTTTGTTACCACCCCAAGCGCCAATGTCCCCGCCACTGCCCCTGCCCCATCACGTTCATGTCCACCGGGTCCTAGTGGGAGTAAAAAGGATAAGACCCCCAAATTATCCATGGACTGGTGGGATTGGGTTACCAGCTATGAGGGTTCTGATGGGGAGATACCATGGTCAAGTCGCATACCTGTGCCTAACAACTTGACTGACCCAATTCTTGATGTTCCCCAAGACTTCTCTTGTTGGATGTGGGTGATGCCACGAATCCCAAGTGTAGTTCCTCAATCTCCTGTGCCCTTGGTGCTCTCGGATGCCCAAATGACGATTGGCCCAAATGTGGAGAGAGTACAGCAAAGATGGTGTAGATGGCACAACAATTTATTAAAATACGGCTACACAGCCAAATAGACACTCACATGATGGATGTGGTATAAAATCAATATTAGGATGCCATCCGCAACTTGCACGGGACTCCCCTTAGTACCGCAGCCCAGACAGGGCGATCTCACCGCCTCTCAGCAGCAGGCTCCAATGTACAGGCTCCCACCACTGTCTATGGTGTGTTCGGGCGCTGATCTTGCTGACGTCACACATTGTGTGTCACCCGCGTCTCTGGAGACACCCCTGCCGACGGCTCCTCAAAGCTCCTCCCACTGGCCATAAGCAAAATCTCCCTGTAAGGAGACAAAATAATTCTCACGACTCAGATCCGGGGAATTGGAGAAGCAGTTGATTTTGTTGATCACAGAACTCTGGGTGATTCCTCTCTCACAGGAGAAGTACTAAGTCAGATAATGATAACAGTGTGTATTTATGTTACAATGCATAGCCAAAAATGTCAAGTGACTCTACAAGTGAATTTCTACCATACAAGGTCTGTTTCCTGTAAGCTCGACTCCGCTTACATGCTCTCTGAGTGCCTAACCACAACACATAGATGGAATGGAAGGTTAACTGTCTACAATAACGTAATTCAGCCATTATGATTTTGGTAATGAAACATTAGTAATATAAGTAATCAGAAATAAGTAAATATAAATCTACTTAATATATACATCGTTAATACAAATAGCAATATAGAATATATCATAAAATGTAATGGTTTTGTCCCAACAACTTCTCATTGTCATTCTCTCTAATAGTTAACAGTTCTTTGGTGTTATAGTTAATTATTTTAGACACTTAATGGTTGCTTTTAATTCTGTGTCTGATATACCCAAAACATTCACAGTAACCTTGTTAGCTCTGCTAACATCGCTATCTCTGTTTAACTTTCCACTCGTACATTTTCTAACAGTGGCCGTTATAGGAGAGTGTAAGCTCTTCTGCAACTATAAAAGCAGTAGTACTGGTATTGAAATAGACTTTAGTAGTTTTTTCCTCTTCTCTCATGTAACAATAATGATGTGTACCTTAGAATTTGACTGTTAAATTTCACACTTACATCCCATACACTCTAATAATTAGGCCCAGGGCATGGTTACTGCTTGCTTGCTCTCGCTTGCTCTCGCTTGCTGCTGCTTGCCACTGAGCCCCTACAGTCGCAATTAAAGCGGCTTTAGTAGGGGCTCGCGCATGCTTTCCGTTGCTTGCTGAGGCGCGCTTGAACAGAGCCGACAGTGAAATTTTAAATTCACGCGCTGAGTCCGCTCACGTGACGCCTCAGCAACCAATGGAAGGAGAGCAGGGAAATGTGAACGGGGTCTGGCGCCAGCGGAGTGAGTGTACCTTCTGCCCGATTCCTGTGGCTGTCAGCCTGCGGGAGATGGAGGGGGCTTGCGCCGCCGGGGGGGAGCGGGTGATGTTCCTCCATCTGCCCGATCCCTGTGGCTGTCAGCCTGCGGGAGATGGAGGGGGCTTGCGCCGCCGGGGGGGAGCGGGTGATGTTCCTCCATCTGCCCGATCCCTGTGGCTGTCAGCCTGCGGGAGATGGAGGGGGCTTGCGCCGCCGGGGGGGAGCGGGTGATGTTCCTCCATCTGCCCGATCCCTGTGGCTGTCAGCCTGCGGGAGATGGAGGGGGCTTGCGCTGCCGGGGGTGAGCGGGTGATGTGCCTCCATCTGCCCGATCCCTGTGGCTGTCAGCCTGCGGGAGATGGAGGGGGCTTGCGCTGCCGGGGGGGAGCGGGTGATGTGCCCCCTTCTGCCCCGTGTGTCTGTGTGTGTGTGCATGTATGTGTGTGTGTGCATGTATGTGTGTGTGTGTGTGTGTGCATGTGCATGTGCATGCATGTGTGTGTGTGTGTGTGTGTGTACCAGTGTGTATGTGTATGGGTGTGTGATGTGTGTGCGCGAATATATTTATCAAAGTTGCACAATGTTAATAAATAATTTACTCTCACATGTCTTTTTTAATTTTTTTTAAATATTATATAATATACACACACACACACACACACACACACACACACACACACACACACACACACACACACACACACACACACACACACACACACACACACACACGTTCCCCAGTGACACACAAACACACAGATCACTTCAAAGTGACACACACACACAGTGATACCCGCCTCCCAAGCGCTTGCTGTCTCCTCTGCAAGGACAGCAAAAAGCTCCTGGTAGAGCGAGCGGCAGCAAGCGAGAGCGAGCGGCAGCACCTAAGCGCTTACTATGTCCAAGGCCTACATTTCAATACAAAAAGTTAAATAACTTCAGTTACAATAATAAAAAATAACAGAATGAATAAATAGATTACACATTATATCTGATTCTGTGTTATTCCTAAAACTAAACATTATCTTGGTTATACTTAAAAATATCATCTTTCCACCCCTGATTCCCAACACACATCTTGACTAGATCACTTTACTAAAAACAGACCTTCATAAAGGTCTTCTGGCCTTGGCCTGTGGCCCCGAGACCACCATCCACTGTCCTCCATCATCTCGTGATTTTACAATCCCTAATTTATCCCAACCAACAGTCCCCCCTTGACCCCGGTTACATGAAACTGTGGATCAGGGGCATCATGACCACTGGAAATGCTTCTCCGTTTGTACGTGTAAGGTGCATTCATTGTCGGACATAGTCGAGGTGCCAGCCAATAGTCTGGTTATTTAAGTTGTATGTGTGGCCTATCCTGAGGTCGAACCTCGGTAGCAAAGGTGAATGACAAACAGAAATAGTATTCCCACTGCAACCCATTTTCCATACTTATGTACCCACCACTGTCAACATATCTCCCACACCTTGCTTGCTCTCAGCTGTGAGCAGTCGGGCATGGGTTCTAGAAACTTCAATATTTTGGATTGCATGTTCCAGATGTAGATTGGCATTGGCAATTAATGTATGGCAGTTATTGTATACTATTTAGGGCTTGGGATACTTCTGGATCCACCCGAGTGTCGTCCCACCATGCTGGGGCTATTATATGGGAGCCATATGAGGAATATTGTAAGTTCTTACCTTAGCAGGGTAGAGCACCTCCATACAACAGCTCCTCAGGGTGGTATTGAGGTACTCCATAAATTAATTTTCATACTCCTGGGGGTGCGGGGATACCCCACTGGGTACTCGCTACCTGTCAGGCACCGCTAACTTCCTGGTTGTTAATTGCCTCCCAGAGTATTGTGGTATTGCCCTCTATTTTGTACATGGTGTGACCTCTGCACACTACCAGCTTCCCAATTTCTTTACAACAGGGGTTGGCGGGTACATATTCATTGGTGGCTGTATTATTATTCATGCCCCAATATCCCATAGTATTTAGGTGGACAGTAGTGTTGGGTCCGCTCCAGTGACCCATTGACTGAGAAATACTCATTTTTAATACCTGGGAACCATTGAATTGTGGTTACATATTCTGGAGGGTAATTACAAATTTGTTCATTTTTACAATTTTGGGTACAAGATTTATGTCCATGCAATAGCTGCTTTCAGAACACTAGCTGTGGTTGGTCACAGACTCTCAGGAAGGCACCCCAGTCGTAACTTGAGCATCATAGGGGTTAATTTGTCCACCAAGTCATTTGCGACCATTACACATATAGATCTCCCTTGGGTCTCCATATTGAGTTGTTCAATTGTGTAGCCCAACACAGTTGATACCTTACTCCTACCTTTGGTTGCTTTATTATTTTGGGAGACCCATTCTGCTAGTTCCTAGTTGGCCATCCCTACATGGGCCACTATCGAGTCTGTGTATGTTCCCAGATTGGCAAATTAATTGAGTTGTATGCAGAGTTCCCTGCCCCAAACTTTCTTAACATTGTGTCCACCAGATTCCTCTTTCTCCGACTCAATTTTAACTCACCTTCTCAATTACTAAAAATAACAGATATCTTATTAGCTAAATATATTGCCCCTTACATGTGCTTGCTACAGTATTGGTTATATAGGGACACTATAAAACTAAAATTAACATTTACTATTCCCTGTATCATCCGTGTGCCATTGATCAATTGCAAATGGTCCCTCCTGAGCAAAATACCATTTGTGGGAATGGGCTATTGCAGTGGACAATGGTCTGAGCTTAAATCATGTTTTATTAATATATACACAGGGACCTACTGGAGTATTGATTGCCAGATTCCTGGGCACAATTCCCCTTCTGCTTCTAGGGAAATAATGGACTTTGTTTGCCGAGGTTCATGTGCACAGTGTTTAACCACACTCAGATCCCTGTTACTTGAAGTGAACATATATATATATATATATATAATAATGGGTGGAGTTATACTGTCCATCCACCCCTAGAGTACAGTCGGATGTTCCTATCAATTATTTTCTGATTGTTAAAGTGAATGCCATTGGCAATGTGCCTTGTGTAGTCAATACATATGTGCCCAACATCATGGGGCATGTATCTGTGGCTCATAAATTATCCACTACAAATTTATAAACCCTGTTCCAGAGTCTATATCCCTCTCCTGTTCGCACCCACATTTTTTGTTTCTCCCAATTGTCAATGATTTAGTACTGCCGTTAAAGGATATGGGGGGCGGCTGGCAGTCCCTTTATCTATGATAAAGGTCTCTGCTTTTCAACCTCTGGTTTAGCTCCCTTCAAACATATGCTGGTTTTGGTGGTCAAGAGTATTGTGTGTGGTCCTTCCTATCATGTCTCCATACCCTTCCTGATCTCTCTCTCAGATAAATCCATTCAAACATGCCCTGTATCCTCACCCTTGGAAGCAGCTATCTGTTCGGCCTGTCCTGGTGAGCGTTACCGGTAGGCAGAGGTAGAGTATAAGTACCTGTGTGGGGGACAATATGGGTGGGGTTGTTAAAGGAACCGCAAAAGGTGCCTAGCTCTACCCAAAAGAGTTGCCCCTGACCTGTCCACTTTTCTAGGAAAAGAATTAGAATGCTTAGACCATTCCTACAGTACCTATAAATATGAAAGTGACAAAATGACCAGCCTAAATGAAATATAATCTTTTCAAGGATTTCTGTTGTCATTTATTGTGCAATTTTGTTTTAACATTCATCCAAACTCTGAAATAAGGCGTTTGATGGAAAGAAATAGGGCCAATTTACATGTATACCTCACTATAGAGTCACCTTCATTTCCCTAAATCTCAGAGGGGTTTAAAAGCATACCTGTAAAGTGACATACAAGTTATACAGGAGTTGAACACACGTGGAACTTCATGTGAATTACAGCATTAATGACCTTGTATGCAGGAATTTTATGGACAAAATACACACTTTCTGTATTAACCCTTGAAACCTCCTATGCGTCACTTTCAATGACTACTGTTGTAGCATCCTAGATCTTGTACCAGTAATGTTAATGAGCACAATTCTTCTCATTACTGTAAACTCACTTAAAGCTGTAACTCTTTTCCAGATAAAGACATCTTTGTGATAGTTTTTCACACACGGCTTCTCCATTTTGGCTTTATTTTTGTTAAATAAATCATGACACTGTGTAATATGTCATGTGTTGTTGTTCATCTGAGGTTGTATTCACCTAATTTTAAGACCTGCTAAGGAACAGATGATTGTTATTATGTCCTGATATGTAAAACCATAGAATTCAAAGAGGGTGTACTTTCTTTTTCACATGACTGTATATGTCAGATATAGTGGTATCTACTGATACCAGACGGGGAGTATCCTGGAAAAGGATTGTTTACTTCTCTGTATTTTTCCTGCTCTCAGGCTGCCAGCCCTCCGCAGCTAAAGTTACATGTTTTTTCCTGCTCTGAAGCAGCCAGAGCTGTGTATTTGCAACATAGTTCTTACAAAAATCCCCTTTAACACAGCCTCTAGTCAGTTGCCCTGGCAACCTACCAATACTCACAGTCTGAGATTGGTTTAGTGCTCTCCCCCTGCTTTGCTATGTCCCTTAGCCTGTTTCTGTCTGACAGGAAAGTATGTTCTCTCTTTTCCAACAAGCAGACAAAGCGAGTAGACACTTCTTCCATTGCTCCCTCAGAAAGGGTAATCTTTTTTACCTTCTCATCATGAAGCACTTCCACCTAGCAGGACCCCTTCCTCTCATAAGGCAATTCTCCTGACAAGAGAAATATGCTAGCACAATCCACATACAGTATATAACTTTTATATTTCTGTTAACTCCCCTCAATAAAGTTGAAGAAAATAGAAGGACTTTGTGTGCTTTAAAAAGGGGACGAGTTAAGCTACATGGACTTACTCACATGCTACATATGAGCCTGGGTCCAGAATAGTAACTATACGTTTTTAAATAGAAAACCATTATAAAAAAACAAAATCCAATTATCACAAGATATGGAATTGCATTGCTTTAATTTAACAGGAAACAACTGGGGAAATGTACACTGAATAATGTGATATGGGCAACAAATTAAAAGTATGATGGAATAGTGTGGATTGTACTTTAAAGGCAAAAGCCTTTTGTGAGGTTGTTTTGGTAAAGCATTGTATCTCATTTAAGTTAGAGCCTGACATTTATAATAACAATTTAGTGTTTGGAACAGTGGAAGTGGAAACATAATGAAGATGTATTATGTTTAAAGTTGAGACAAGCATTGTATCTACATGGTTTTTATCAGCAGTAGCTGAATGCCCTTGAGGTCTTTAAATGTTTCTTTTTTTACACTAAGTCTGATTTTTGTGTGTTACAAATAGAGCTGCTCACTGGGCCTAGTGTTTAGGTTTTGATTTTGCATCTAATTTTATTTTTTTGGATTTTGTTTCTTTTTTTATTTATTTTAAAGTCCCTTGAATTTTGTTTTGATCTTGGATTAACAAGAAAATGTGAATTCCATGAAAAAAAATATCATACCGTCATATAATCTGGAGCAGTTATACATTCTATGTAGCAGAAATAATTATGAGAATGTGGTTGATTATTACAAACATAATAATAATAATAATAATAATAATAATAAAATGTAAATGAATGATATTGGTGGTTATTGGGGCCAACCAGCAACAATTGACCGTTCTGTTTTATGGATAATGGCTTAACTTGCTTGTCTTGATCATCATCATTGTCAGTATTGTTGTGACCTAATATAATCTCATGCTTACAGGAATTAACTGCAAAATGTTTCCTTTAACCTTTTCGGTACTCATCAAGCATGCTGTACAGTACTTAATTTAAATGAATACCAGATTCTCAATAGTTTTTTGCATTAGCCTCCTATGACAGTCACATATAATGCTATGTGCAGTGTTAATATGTTTGCAGCATATTCACTGGAGGGTGAATCGCTTAAATCAGCTGTGCGCAAACTGGGGGGCGTGAGACTTTTGGAGGGGGGGGCGTGGCCACTTACCCGTCTTCTGTGTCCACTCGTCTCCATGACAATGCGGCATCATTACACGCCCGTTGCCATGGAGACGTGGCATCAAATGACGCTGTGGGTCACGTGACATCACATGACCCTGAGGCGTCGACGTCACAGGGGGGCGCGACACAGGGGGAGAGCAGGCAGGGGGGTGCAGCACAGGAAGTTTGTGCACCCCTGACTTAAGTAAACAATAGCCAGTCTGTATAAAGGACTTCAGATAGTTATCTTTTGCTCCCAGAATATAAAGGTTTCTGTTAACTTTTTTGTTATTATTGAAATAATTTTCCACCATTCGAGAAACTGAGTAGGATTCAGTCTTAGCAGCAGGATATTTGGGCATGTCGTTTAAGTCTGACCAGATATCTTCCTCTTTAGTATTATATTTCGTTTTTTTGTGTGCTTGTTGCTGTTTGGCACTATTCCTGCTTTTTAACGTATTACTACTAATAGCAGGAGACAAAGCAGTATCAAGTTGTGAAGCAGAAGAACAATGAAGTACTGTAGATAAGCTCTTTGTGGTTGTTTACAGTACATCTGTATGTGTTTGAAGGAAAGAAGGCAAGTTTGGCTTAAAGTGTCAAGGGTCAAGCATGGTTGCAAGAATGTACCGCTCATCTTAATATATAAAATCGAAAAGTTAGTGCTATCTGCGGTGAATCTGATTGGTCCTCAGCCTCTGGCCAATCAGATTGGTGGGTCTGACGTCACCCAACTGCCACTCTCTTCCCCCTCGGCCACACACACACACAAACACACACACCTCTCTCTCTCTCCCTCCCAGCGCTCAGCTCTCTCTCCCCGGCGCTCACCTCTCTCTCCCTCCCCGGTGCTCAGCTCTCCCTCCCCGGCACTCACCTCTCTCTCCCTCCCCGGCGCTCACCTCTCTGTCCCTCCCCGGC
This sequence comes from Ascaphus truei, assembly GCF_040206685.1. NCBI lineage: Eukaryota > Metazoa > Chordata > Amphibia > Anura > Ascaphidae > Ascaphus > Ascaphus truei. The sequence goes on along the minus strand of NC_134483.1, from coordinate 494,526,128 downwards.
ACTCACCTCTCTCTCCCTCCCCGGCGCTCACCTTTCTCTCCCTCCCTGGCGCTCACTCACCTCCCTCCCCGGCGCTCCACTCACCTCCCTCCCCGACGCTCCAATCACCTCCCTCCCAGGCGCTCCACTCAACTCCCTCCCCGGCGGGGGAACAGGCAGTGGCCAGACAGGCTGCAGCTGCCTCGCGGCACCTAAGATGGCGGCGCCCGGAAGGACCCCCTTCCTCCCTCGCGGCGCCGAGTGAGAAGATGGCGGCGCCCGGAAGTAGAGGTAGGTGTCGCGTGTGTGTCGCATGTGTGTCGCTCTCCCACTCTCCCACTTCCCCCCACCCCCCAGAGCACACTCTCTGGCAGTGGCCAGGCAGGCTGCAGCTGCCTCGCGGCGCCTAAGATGGCGGCGCCCGGAAGGACCCCCTTTTTCCTTCGCGGCGCCGAGTGCTAAGATGGCGGCGCCTGGAAGTAGATGTAGGTGTCGCGTGTGTGTCGCGTGTGTGTCGCTCTCCCACTCTCCCAATTCCCCCCACCTCCCAGAGCACGCTCTCTACAGCTCAACATCCCCGAGGAGCAAGAGGAGGGCGGCAGGGAGTTAATACCTCCTTTGTGCCACCGGGAGTCCGCGGAGGCCACGAGGGGGGAGAGAACCAGTGGCAGCCCGAGGAGCACGGCATGCTGGCAGGTGAGGAAATGCAGGAAGAGGAATCCATGCCTTTGACGCCCCCCTCCTGCCTTTGATGCCCCCCCCTGCCTGTGACGCCCCCCTGCCTTTGATGCCCCCCCTGCCTTTGATGCCCCCCCCTGCCTTTGACGCCCCCCTGCCTTTGACGCCCCCCTGCCTTTGATGCCCCCCCCTGCCTTTGACGCCCCCCGCCTTTGACGGCCCCCCGCTGCCTTTGATGCCCCCCCCTGCCTTTGCCCCCCCCCTGCCTTTGACGCCCCCCCCTGCCTTTGATGCCCCCCTAACTTTGACGCCCCCCCTTGACTTTGACGCCCCCCCTGCCTTTGATGCTCCCCCTGCCTTTGACGCCCCCCCTGACTTTGACGCCCCCCCTGCCTTTGACACCCCCCCTGCCTTTGACGCCCCCCCCTGCCTTTCACGCCCCCCCTCGCTGCCTCCGGGCAACGCCGGGTATATCAGCTAGTATTTTAATATGGTGGAAACCTTTAAGTCCTCATTAAGCACAGAAGTTATGAGCAAGCCCCAGGTATCTAGAACTACAAACATATTCTTCTTTAAATTGCAATGACATTCTTCAGTGATGAAAGATTGACACCGGTACACTTCGCTAAGCCAATTAATCTTGCCTGTGAATGATCACTTTTAACCTCATGCTAGTAGACAGAGAGAGGATGCAGATGATGGTGATATTGTTGCTGAAGCTACAAAAAATTCACTAAGGGCCACATTGTCATGTAGTCCTCAGTTTGACCAATGCCACTTGTCCACATATCAGTAGTTAAATGGATACATGGGTCAATGTAATGTTTTATGTATTCTCTCCCTCTCTCCCTCATCCCCCACCTCCCTACTCTTTAGGTAGGACAGGTTTAACGTGAGGCACTGCTAGCTTAACATAGAGCGAGTGTGACCCAGAGAGTGAATGAGAGACGGAGTGAAATAAATAAATAACTAAGTTCAGCCACAGGCAATAGGTCTACAATAATAATGCATTATTTTAAACATTCTCTTTAAACAAAAGTCACAATAAATACATATATACCACAGGGAGACATAAAAGGGTAATAAGAAAGAAGCCCCTCAAATAAAAAAAATTTTTTGTTTAGTTATAGTTTGTTAGTTATAGCTTATAGTAAGATAGTATACTGTACATAGTTTATTACGCTTTATAGTTGTATATAGTTTCACATAGCTATTATTAGTTATTGTACAGTTATACAGTTTGTAGTTCTAGGTAATAATCGAATATATTTTATAGTTAGTCGTTTTATAGTTTATACTTTATAGTTCTACAGTTTCTAAGTTTTAGTTATAGTTCTAGGTTTACAGACTAATGGTGATATTGTTGCTAATGCTGCTATTGTACAAGTTGAGGAGGAAGGCACAGACATAGGGGCAGTTCCAAAGGAGGGACTTGGTCAGGCCACTAGCTAGGTGAGTAGTAGTCATGATTCAGATGATGAGAAGGTTAATGATCATCTCTTGGAGACAATGGCAGGAGGGGAAACCTTCAGCACTCCAAGTGGTACCCCCATATGAAGAGGGCCCCATTATCCTGGCTATGGTTTAATTTTAGTTTGCCATTACAGGGAACAATGAAGGGTTAAACAGTGGTCCACTGTCATACATGTAGTGCCACCATGTGTAGGGGGAAAGAAGTGGACTACATTGATACCCCCACACTGCACAGCCACCTGCATAAGGAGACCTGGTTACATCCCTGCTGGTTCCAATCTGGCCGTCTCGGTTGCTGCCCCGATCAGAAATTAGTGCATCACACAATCCTGGGTTACCATTCTCAAACAAGTGTATATCACCTTCAAAAATTGAGGTTCATCATTGTCATGTATCAACAGCAACCGTTGCCATTTTGACCTGATTTCCAAATACCTCTTAAACAGAAAAATTGAGCAGAACTCTCCCCACTTATATAAAACAAGGAGATCCAAACTCCATTACAAGATTGAGCCATCTTTAACCGTCTAAATAGAAACCACCACATAATCCTTTTCCTTTCTTTACAACGTCTTGCTGCTGTACTTCCCAGTTACACTATTTATTGTTGCTCCCCAATCAGCATTGCCCTGAAATATGGCCACAGGAATGAGAGTTGAAGCAACCTTTCCATGAAACCTGATCTACATACCATGACCATGTTTTCCAACAAGCCCTTCAAGATCTATGGAAATCGGCCACCTCAAAGTCTGTGTCCTTCACCTCTTCCTTAGTGACTTTCTTTCAGCCTAACAATTTAAAGATAAAGGCTACGCCTGCCATCCTTCAGTTTACCAATCCTGTAGATGTCCCAGATGCCCTCATACGAGCCACCACAGTTCTTCTAGTCTTGCTTTATCAGATATGACCTCCCCTAACATCTTCAAACATTCGCTCCACACCCCCTTGTACACTGCCCATGCATCTGGCGCATTCAACAACCTTACCAATTCATCTCCTGCCTCCAAAACTGTTCCAGACCACTCCTCCAAATTGTGTATGACTCCCTTCTACATGCCTCACGAGAATAGCTCAATATACTCGCCCTTCCAAACTTTCTCACTTACCTCTGGTTTTAAATGTTTGACTAATGGTCCAGTAAATCAAGTATCTGCCTCCCTATGTACCAGGTCTGATATGTACCTTCTCTTCTGGCCCCTACTACTGCCTTCAATGTTGTGCCAGTACCTCTCCCCCTTCTCTTGCCCTTTCCAGTATCCATAATCTAGCCACTCTTTCACTTACTGTAAGTGCCACCTCACCAACAGCTGCCGACTTTAACTTATCTTCCCATCTGGACAACAGATCATTCAACCCCCTATAAATGACAACATTCCCTCACCACTACCTACTGACTGCCTCACAATCACTTTTGCATTATCTTCCATTACACCTCTATCCTTGCTAGCTTCCAATGGAACTCAACTGGCCGCACAGGCTGTCCTGCTGGCCATTCCTCTTGACTTTGCTGCAGATGTTCTTTTCTCTGTGCAGTGCCTTCCCTCCAATGCCATCCTGGGTGACTCGTACCGAAGCATATATAACAGCCTCTGCATCTGTATATCCTCTTCATGCCAATATGAAAGCAAAGAAACAGAGCAATAATCTGTAGAACTACTCACTGTTTGGTCTCTCCTCTGGGACGCGCATCCGGTAGTGTAGTATAGTAGAAAAAATCCAATGTTGGAAAAACGGAGCCCAGCGGAAAAACGGGGACTAGGCACAAACCGAATGAATTAAAAACAATGTATTGCAAAATGGGCTACAGCATGGAGAATGGCATACTGTAGTAGATTACCTCTGATGCATTCCACGCTCTTCGAACTTTGTCAACATTGGATTTTTTCTACTGTCTCCCAAATCTATGTGGTAGTAGAAACACAGAGATACAAAGAGAACAAACACAATATTTATCGTTAGATTTGTACAATAAAATTGGAATTTTGTTCAATATCTAAATCTAAAGGTAATAAACATAAACAGCAATGATATACAGTAGGTTTATACAGATACTTTTACACACCTTTATGTGGTTGGGGGTTTTATTACTCTGCACTTTATTGCTCTGGTATTTTTGCTGCATTTACAATGTTATGAACACATTTAATCCATATTTGTTAATCTGTGGTTTTAATTTGGTGGATTCCAAACAGTAGCCCAATTATATGTTAGAACAGCAGAGTAATAGTAAGTCTAAATCGGTTGTAATTGTTTCATGAGCGCACTGTTGTTTACCAATGTTGTTTGCTCGAAAATGTTATATAGGCATGTGGTTTTTATTTTATTCACACACGTAGTTTATAATTTGTATTTGCTTTTTTTGTGTCAGTCACTCATTAGTTTCCTAAATAACAAGGAACACTCTCAGTCAGTTGGCATTTTCCAGTGTTTTAATTGCCTGCTGTGATATAATTATTGTGACATTTTGGAATCTTTTTAACATCCTGAATTAAATATTCTGACATCCCACAGAGCAGTTCACGAAAATAGTGAAACTGTATTCAAGTAATTAGCTGTCTACAGCTGTCCCCTACTTGTTAAAATTATCTTCCTACACCAAAGGTAGTGCTTAAAATAAAATTGTTTAACGAATAACGGATAGGTCACATACCTCCTTTAACCCTTTCAGTGCTCAGGGAATTGTAACCAGTTTTGCACTGAACGCTAGGATTAAAGGAGCTAACACATATACTGAATATGTCAATGTGCAAAATTTGACAAGGTACAAGAATTTTCTGAAAAGTTGCTGTGCACAAGTGTCAGATGTAATAAAGCTGCTATATTTCATTTAGATCTCCAAGTCACAGAGATTAACATCAACGCATTATTTCAGCTCAAGAAACAGAAAACAGTGTTTATTATGGATGTTAACTTCTTGAATACATCCAATCATAAAATAAGCTATCAATATCCTCCATAATCAAATTCAAGACTACTGTATTTTACTCACTTACAAAGCTATCCACAATGTGGCTTCTCTATACTGTATACTATACCCATTCTCTCCTATTCTCTTCTCTCAACCTCCTTCCACTACCACTACTGTAACTGTGCTACAGTATGCCTATGGAATTTCTTTCCTCACAACAGCACACCCTCCCCCAGCCTTCATACATTAAAATACATTTGTAACGCCTGTTCGTCTCTGGTCTGACCCACCCAATCTCACATTGGCCCCTGTGGTCTATCCAGCCCCTTTACATGTCTGTGTATGGTGGTGCACCTGTAGGCAACAGGACTCCTGAGTCTCCCGCATGATGGTATTCGGGGATGTCAAGCCAGACAGGTATCTGAGGTAGTGGGTGACGAGTCCTACTTACATCACGTGCAGCGCCTCCACCTCATCAGGATCTATGCAGGTAGATGGTCCTGATGAGGAAATCCTTCTTGGTGGTGAAGGCCCCAGGAGAGTAATTGCAGACTCACACCATGGGGTTCTCGTTAAACAAGCCATATTTATTGTGCGTGGTGATAAGGGCCAGCTGCCCCTCACAGTCCTTGTCTCAGCCGCACATTGTTCCGTGATTCCGTTTAAAAGGTATGCCCTCCCAATGGAGTGGGATTCCCTTTCCCCGTAGGGAGATCACCCCTGTGCCAGGTCCCTGGACACAGTTGGCCTTCTCTGGCTTGATATAAATTGATGCCACTAGTGGGCACCTGTAGACGGACGTTCACAGAGGTACACAATGGGAGGCTTTATAAGGTGAAATTATAATAGGCTTTATTGTGCCTTTTCCTTTTCATCAGGAAAGTATCCAAACACAGGGTGGGGGGAACAAAGCTTCTATCCACTTGGGAGTATTTCTAGTGAACTCCTATGCAATTAATTCACATCTCTGTTAGTTAAGCAATTCTCCCAACCCCAAACACATAGCATGCAGTCTTTTAAGAATGAAAGTCTTATCTGTTCCTTGTGGTTTGGAGAGAAAATCTTCACTGTCCCTGCTTCAGCTCCCTTGTCTCCAGGGTTGGTCAGCATATAGGTTTAGAAGTTTTCCCTGTGTCTTGAAAGCAGGTCTGCTATCTTTTGGCAGAGCTCAAGACAAGTGTGTCTCCAAGTTCAGCTCAGGTGTCAGCTAAAGAGTTCTCACTTCCTGTTTCAAAAGACAGGCTTTCTAAGCCATCTAATCAGGCAGGTGGTGTTTTGTTAATTGACTACCAGCAGTTAACCACCACACTGCTGGATTAGAGGCACATTACCTGAACAGGGATAAGTCCCCTGTTACAGCACCTTTAACTTGCTGCTTCACCGTGCACCATCAACTCGCAGCAACTACACGCACTAACTTTAGGCAGTGCAGTGCCTTATATACCTCAGGTAGCAGGCACATCTCTTATGTCACTAACTAGGGACTCAGAGCATGTAGCCACTCCCATCCATACATAGGGCACCTCACCAGGGTGTGAGGGCAAACCTCCATGATTACTGCTGGCATTCCTGAGAGATGACTGTATACATTGTTATGCATGGCTACATACTCCCCCTGGTGAATCCCCATCGACCCGGCTGGGACCTAAATTTGGTGTACCTTTCTTCAGGAAACACAGCAAAAGGAACACACAATCAAAAGTCATAACAATGCTTTTCATAATTAACTACAACACAGCGCTCACTGACCAGCAGGGGCGCTCAAGATTTCTTTGCACAGACCTCATTGGCTTTCTCCCTAATAATAGTGACGAGGATCTGGCTTCTTCACTTCTCTGCCCGCCATGTCGGTCACTGTTATACTATACTCCCTGGGCAAGCCACGTTCCCCTCTATACACCACCTTATGCATATAGATGCTGCACTCAATACTCCAGACGCGCATCAACTGGGATATACGTTCCTCTGCTCTGGGGCCCTCAATGGCACCTCCCTTGGTAACCATGTAATACTCAATATCCACCCTGAGCCACCCATCCCGGCGGTCCTCTATCTCCTGCATGAGGGGTTTGGGAACATATGGGTATTCTAGCCCATGGGTTCGTTTATATTTAGCTATAATGGCCCGTTCTGCTCGGCAGGCCCTTGTCAGCTTAGCACTGCCCGCTCTCCCCGGCAACACCCATGACAGGGGTTCCTCGGGATCCACCGGATCATCCAACCCATCCGGACCCAGGGGTTCTATTAATCTTCGCCCAATTTTATACCACCTCTCACGAATCTCCCTTAGGTGATCCTCCTCCGTAAACTCCCCTTTAGCCCACCAATGATCTACCACCCCATCCCAATCTATGATGAACCGGGTCCTATCAATCCAGGGCACATATCCCTCAAATAAGGGGGCCCACCATCGAGTTTCCCTGACTTCTTCTAGCGATTCCTCCTCTAGATCTCCCTCTTCTGGTACACCCCCAGAAGATATACCCGACGTACACTCGGACGGTGCTTGATTGTCCGAACCCTTTTTCTGGATCCCAATAGTAACGCTCACATTACTGGGATAGTCACTGGACACCGACACCTGTCGTGTAATCCTCCCTCCTCCCACTGACCCATGATCAGAGGTCCCATAGTCCAGGCTATCAGTCCGTTCATCAGGAGCGAGCCGTGAATCCCCTGACATCCCTAAACTAGAAGATGATCCAAAATGGAAAGTGAATGGGGCTGGGACTTTAACTAGGGCCTGGGGTCTAGCTAGGACTGGGGTTTGGGGATAAGGCCGCACCGTCGGTGTCCGTGGGGCTAGGACCCGCTCCTCTTCGCTACCTGGTCTGGTACCGCCGCAGGGACTCTCCGTCTCTCCGGTCTCCTGACTCCTCGATCGCTGCGTCGATCGCCCGCTCATCTTGGACTTGGGCGTCCGACCTCCACTGCTCGAGCGACGGGGCACGATCATCTCCTTCGCAACTCCACCGGAAGTGATGTCCGGACACGCACGTGTTCCGCCGCCATCTTGGGTTGGGTCCCCAAGCAGGACCTCTTCCTCCACCACAATATCCGGCAACGCCTTTTTCCATTGTGGCACCGCCAGGGCCTGGCTCTTTCCTTCCTCCGCCACCACCATCTTGGGAGGCTGGGATAAGCATGGACTCTGCTTACCACTCCGGGGCATTGGAGTGGACCTGCCGCCATCGGATCCGCTGGTCACCACGGCCGTGGGACTTCGCCGCGGTATGGGCGACACTCGGCTCCGTTCTTTGCCAACACCGGTAAGTGGCACTCTTTTACTGTACTGCTGCTGTGGTACGCCGGCGGTCGGGTCGTAATGGCAATAATGCTGAGGGACTCCTCGTCCGAGGACTCCAATTTGGCATTTGGCCGGGGCATTCCGCCTGGTGATTTGCGGCGCGGCCCCTCTTATCACCGCGTCGGTGACCGGTTTTCTCGATCGACTCTGTTTTGATTACCGGAGCGGGTCCCTGTTCACTGGGACTCGTAGCCTCCCTCCAGAGTGCACCAGGAAGTTCCGCAGCCAGCATAGCGGCATCTTCCGCCGCCTCTACTGCTTGAATCGGCACAAAGGTTGGCATGGGCCACAGATATTGTAGTCCACACTGGGCGCATCGTGCGGTAGAGCTCACCGCTCCACCCGGCAGTCGACACTGCAGGCATAGGCATGCTACTGTCTCTACGCCCTCTACTCGGAGGATCAGGAAGCCTCCTGGAGCCGAGTAGGGATGCGTTGTTATCAAAGGCCCTTGTTCTTGTTTGCAAGCCATAGTCACCAATGGAGGTGCTCGCACTAGTGGTCTGTACGGCTTGCTGGTTCCTCGCAATTGAAGGGCATGGGCTGGGTCACCAACCCTTCCTCCAGCTTTCTCCATCCGCATCCGCCAAGACAGGAAACCACTCCCCCTGGTTGAAACTGGGGGATGTCCCGTAGACTTGTATGTTGGCCCAGCACAGGGGCGGAACTAGTCATGTGGGCGCGGCTCCAGCTTTCACGCCATACCCCCCAACAGGGCGGGGTCTCTCCGTTGGCACCACTCCTGGCCAACTTTCTGCAGATTTAGCATTTGCAATATTCTCTGCAACAGGCCCACGCGGTTTCCCAGGGACGCGGGAACCGACATCTCGGATTGCACTGTCAATCAGATTAATTGTTGAGGTAGCGTTCGATTGTTTGTATGTTGAATGACGAGCAAGTCCATTATGTGCCTCCCATTTCACAACACTGTCTCCTTCACTATCCTCAGGGTCAGTACCCCAAGGTCCTAAGCAGGCCATACACGGCACCACTTGTTTTTACGCAATTCCATAACAAGCTCACGAAAGTCTCCTCTGTAGCTGGCTCCTCTTCCTCATACATCATAACATATTCGTTCTCTCCTTCGGCCTCTGTCAGCCATACTTGAGCTTCCGCACTGCGCCGATTCTCCATTCTGTCGGTCGCCATTAGAATACTGTGTCTTGAATTATTGTACATGGAGCTCCACTCTGCGGGGCAGCGGCCACACCAATACAATAAAAATGCCTTGTGCACCACCATTTGTACCTAATGTAGATCTGACTCATGTTTACACTACCTCAGGCTAGGCTCACTCTTGCTGTGTCTGCTGTATCTCCTTCTTCCCAGTCTGTGCTCCCTGTACGAGAGGTCTGGAATGGGCTAGAATACCATGGTTCGTCCATGCAATACTTTAGAGTCTACCTGCTGTTGGTCAGTCTAGCACAGACCCTCTCCAGGATTCCTGCTCTAAGTTACCAGTTTATCCCTTTAGGCGTCATAACACTAGCACTACCTCAAGGTTTCGATGACAGCTATAGCTCGGCTCCAGACCTAAGAATCCCAGGGCGTCTATGTGTTCCACGTCTTCCGCGGCCTCCCTTAACTACCCCTGGCTCCTTCCCACACAGCACAAAGTGGCAGCAGACACTCTCCCTGTTTCCTAGTGTGCCTAGCAAAAGCCTGTCCTGTTGACAGGTATCTCAGCAGCGCCTCCAACTGTAACGCCTGTTCGTCTCTGGTCTGACCCACCCAATCTCACATTGGCCCCTGTGCTCTATCCAGCCCCTTTACATGTCTGTGTATGGTGGTGCACCTGTAGGCAACAGGACTCCTGAGTCTCCCGCATGATGGTATTCGGGGATGTCAAGCCAGACAGGTATCTGAGGTAGTGGGTGACAAGTCCTACTTACATCACATGCAGCGCCTCCACCTCATCAGGATCTATGCGTATGCAGGTAGATGGTCCTGATGAGGAACTCCTTCTTGGTGGTGAGGGCCCCAGGAGAGTAATTGCAGACTCACACCATGGGGTTCTCGTTAAACAAGCCATATTTATTGTGCGTGGTGATAAGGGCCAGCTGCCCCTCACAGTCCTTGTCTCAGCCGCACATTGTTCCGTGACTCCCTTTAAAAGGTATGCCCTCCCAATGGAGTGGGATTCCCTCTCCCCATAGGGAGATCACCCCTGTGCCAGGTCCCTGGACACAGTTGGTCTTCTATAAATTGATGCCACTAGTTACTGCACTAGTGGGCACCTTTAACTTGCTGCTTCACCTTACACCATCAACTCGCAGCAACCACACGCACTAACTTTAGGCAGTGCAGTGCCTTATATACCTCAGGAAGCAGGCACATCTCTGATGTCACTAACTAGGGACTCAGAGCATGTAGCCACTCCCATCCATACATAGGGCACCTCACCAGGGTGTGAGGGCAAACCTCCATGATTACTGCTGGCATTCCTGTAACTTATCAGGTTTTACTGCCAGCAGGAGAGATGACTGTAGACATTGTTGTGCATGGCTACACATTAAAAACTCAATTCTTGAAGGGAGCCTAGGCATCATCCTCCTGATATTGATAGCAATGTGCCAAGAGAGAGGAGAATAAAGGTGAACAGTGTGGGCCTCCAAGGATAAGAATGTCACGGAAGCAGATCTGAGCAGGAGCTGAAACTTTCAGTGAGAAGAAAGAATTCTCACTCCACAACTGAGTTCTTAGGCATGCCTGAGAGAAAGAGGCCGCTGTAGGCAGAAGCCGCCTCTAGAAGAGTCAGAGTGTGAGAGCCAAGTTTCAGTCACTGCAACGCGGTGCAGAGAGTGAGAAGAAAAGGTCGTGCACAGCTTAGTATTTTATTAGCAAGAGTGTGAGCATTCCACAAGGTCCTTGAAAAAGGGAAAGATGCAAGAGGTAAGTGGGAGATGGATTCAGGTTGGAAGGATTGAAGATTTTAGATTACAGAGAAGACAGTTTATTGTCAAGAGTGAGAGCATGTGAGAAAATGGTAGAAGCTATGGTTTTGGAGAAAAGTCTCCTATGGCCAAGAAGAGAAGGAGGCATAAGGACAAGGGGTGACAGGAAGAATTGAAAAAGCATGCACTCTTGCTAGGGGATAGGTGGTAAAAGTGTAGAAATGAGTTTATGAAACAGTGGTTTGGGATTGCAAATAAGGTGAGAGGAAAGAAGAGACGAGGAAAAGTATATAGAGTAAGGAGAGATATGAGGCAGGTTAAAAGGAAGACAACATGATCATGGGGAAAGATGTTGCAAAAAAGATAAGTAGGGTGATACTATTGGTAAAGATGAGTGAACTGCTGTAAATTCCTTTCTCGTATTTTCCTGGATTTTTTAGACCAAATCCAAAACCTCCCACCAAACTACACCGGCGGATTGGGTACTCACAGCAAATTAATCAGATTCTGCCTCTGTATACAATAGGGGCGGATATTTTAGTATCTACACTCAGATTCCATATTGATGCGAAATCTGCATGATGGATAATTAATCCGCAATTGTTCAAAATCCACACTCGGATTGTTAAAAACCTCTCTCTCCCTCCCTCGTATTTAATCTGAGTGGGGATTATTAATCCACCGTGTGGATTATCAGTGATAGGAAAAAAAGGCGTCTTTCACTTTTTGAGACTGATCTGCAGAAATCCACGTCTCAAAGGAAGCGCCAATCAACAAACATTTTTGGCCCATTTCTACATACAGTATTGGAAAAGGAGATAGTCATGAGAGAATTAAGAGAGTGCAGTTAGTTGCATGTCACTGTCAGAGAACTCTGCTTGCATTTTGCATGTTAAATAATTCAATTGCTAAGGAGACTAGTTACAACTAGATAAAACATATACTGTATAACTAACTCCCTGTGTAACTCCAGATACACTTAGCATTTTCATACTTTGATTATGATCTGTGCCTAACACAAGGCACATCACTGTACCTTGTGTGCCTTGATGGATGTCTGAAGAGGATATCAGGATATCCCTAATAAGAGTTGGTTACTCTATATAACCTCACTGCCTGAAATTCATGTGGAGCATCTGAGTTTAATCATTCACAACACCTTCCCCACAGTGATATTGGTCTATACTATGTTGTACAATTTTGTTCTATTTATTTTTCTTAAATGTCCTTGGACCTATTTGCGTCCTAAGTTTCATCATCCTCTGTTTCTGGATTTTGTTTGAGTCTTGTCTGGGAGCAGCATTATCTCCAGGGACTGTATATGTGTCTGTTTTATGCCTTTATCACTCATATGAGAAATTTATATACACAGGCACATTCAATTAATTCAGTTATACTGTAAGTGCTATTTGTGCTTGCACCTGTTTTTGAAGTGAAACTTCTTTAGCGGCACCTACCACATGAAAATTTCCCTGGCAGTAAATTGCCTTGATGGTGACGGAGGTACAGTGAAGGAAGTGACGTCACTGCTGGCAGAAGAGGCCATGAGCGAGGTCAGTGTTGCCAGCTCCCACCAGTGAGGAGGAACACACACACACACACACTCTTTGGACGGAGGGGTGAGGGGGCTGCGAGATCCATGTGCTGTGTCCCCACAGCACTTCTGGAAGGAGAGGGTAGGGGGAAAGCGCTCAGTGTGCCATTTTCCCGCCATAGCAGCACCGCCGGGGGGAGGGGAGGAGAGCGCTCAGCACGCCGTCCCCACCGCAGCAGCACCGACAGGGGGGAGAGCGCTCAGCGCACTGTGACCCTGCCACAGCAGCACCGCCAGGGGGTGGGGGGGAGAGTTCTCAGTGCGCCGTGTCCCCGTAGCTCAGAGGAAGGGGGTGGGAGAGCGTTGAGCTCGGTGTCCTGGGAGGGATCGGGGGAGAGCGCTGAGTGTGATATCCTCGGAGGGAGGGTGGTGGGGGGGGGGGAGAGCGCTGAGCACACGGTGTCCTCTTTGCTCGGGGGGGATGAGGGGGCGGGCCTGCAAGACACATACAAAGTAATACACACACTTACTGACACAATGACACACAGACACACACAGTGATACACACACACTGACTGACACACACAGCGCTACACACTAACGCACACACACACATACTGACTGACGCACACATATTGACTGATGCGAAAACACACACTCACACACTGACTGCCACGCGCACACACACACTGCCACGCGCACACAAACCCACACAGTGACGCACACACAACAAATTCACAGTTACTATAAATATAGACGTGCAAATTGCTAAAACGTGTCTTCTAAGTCAAACTTCTTTGCGTTTTGGCACTGAAATTGTGACCTGCAGAGTATGCTTCCTGAGACGTTTCTCCTACTGGGTGCACGTGATCCCTTTGAGCCTCTCAGTGCTGGTTATACCTTATGCCTATCTGGATCTAATTCTATGATATTATTGGCTTGCTTAGCCTGTAGCAGTTTTGTTATTAACCCCTGCATTACTGGCTTATATAGCATTGTTGCTTGAGATTATCTCTGCTAATTACCGGTTATCCTTGAGATATACACTACAGTTGGTTGGTCTAATTGCCACTAGCCTGGTTTGGGCATACATTTACTAGTGACCACTCTTGGATCACTAGATTATCTTATAGGCTGCCATATTGTGTATTTTGTTTTTAGTTGTTCAGTGTGTTGGGAGTTACCGTTTATATAGGATTTAAGGGAAGTACCCTTGATCACTGAGATCTTGGGGAACAGGCCAGAAGAAGGGGCATCCTGCCCCAAAACATTGCCCCCTTTATTTGTCTTGATCCCTCCCCCTTTTCCCTTATCCCTTTCCATTCCCTTCCGCCACCCTGTGATCTCCCACTCCATTTGCTGTTACTCACAGTTATACGTATATTGCTGACCTTTGCGATCATCTATACATATTGTGTGGTCATATTGTGGCAATATCACAGAAACATTTCTTGTTCTTGTTCTATATTGTCCTTTGGGAGGAATAGGGTCCCTCCAGGTTCCTGTGCACCACAGCCTTATTTTACACCCCTATATTCGTAGAGTGCTGTTTAAACCATATATTTTCTGAAATTGTATCTTGATTTTTAATTAATGTAGTCAGGACTGGTTTATGGCTACCAGTCTGCCCCCACCTGGCAATAAGCGCTGGTAAGAACAGGCTGCCAGGAGTTATCATGGGTTTTCCGCACCCTCAGCAGCTTCAGTGAGTCACAAGGGAGGCGGTGCGACTTGGCCTGTGTGTGTCCAATCAGGGACTCAGACCTGGTAAAAACTTCCTTTGTAGTTAAGGAACTGCAATACCAAATTGAGTCAGTGCCTCTACTTGCTTGAGAGAGGCTGGTCTACCTGTACAATTGTGCAGGGCTCTGCCAATCTGTATTCCTGTATGGATCCGTGATCCTTGGCGCGCTCGGCGCACTCCTCGCTTACCCCAACCCGCGACCTAGTGTTCCGCTTCTCCTGCCTCCTACAGCACATCTTGCCTGCCGACGAATACCAGCATCCCATCTAGGGGTGCACGCGGTCCACACTCTGCACTAAATGCCATCCCAGCTGGCCCCTCCTCCAGGCTATGCTCGTGCGGTGTCGCCACCGTCACGCAGCACGCACCCACTACGCGCGGCACTCGCCCACATGCACAGAGCCTTCTTTGCTCCTCTGCCTTTACTACACCTGTTGTTGATTCCTCTGCCTGTGTATATGTAAGGAATCGGGGAACACGTCCCCTGCGGCGTGTTCCCTCCTTACCTGCTGCAGTGCGCCTCCCCGCTCTGGTTACAGAGCGCGCGCGCACCCGCAGCTCTTCACTTCGTGCCACGGAGCTTGGCTCCGCCCCCGGTCGCGTCACACGTCTGTCACGAGCGGCACGTGACAGCGCGCACCGCTCCCCAGCTGCGTTGCAAGTATTCCTAATTGCCCACTTGTCTCTTGCAGCCTATCCTAGCCTCCGCAGAGGCCGCACCTCCTCTCCGCCTCCATTTCACTTTCACCTTGCTGGGCATAACCTGTATAGCCTTGTGTTCCTGTGTTTGCTGTGCCTTGCCTTGTGCCTTGCTCCTGTGTTTTTCTCTGCTGCTTTCTTGTGTACCGACCTTGCTTTACTTTAGGACCCTCTCTGGATAACTACCCCAGCTTGACAATTGGACCCTCTCTGGATAAAGACCCCGACTTGCCTCTGACTACCCGCACCTCTCCATCCCTGACCACGGCTTTCGGATATACAACCACTCTCCTGGCTCCAACCCCAGACCACGGCACAACGGACATTGACCATCCCACTGGCTCTGTCCCTGGACTCCGGCAAGTATCTCAATTAACCCGATCTCTCCAACCCAGACCCGGCTACGCTGACTATCCACTCTCCAGGCGTCCCTCCGCTGCTGTGGGTGCGCAGTCTTGTACTTTCCCACCTCAGTACCGGGGTCCAGCCTTGTTCGTGGTGAGCGCAAGTATTACAGTATACACCTGTGCTATCTCTCCAGGCAACCACAGCGAGGCATACTCCTGAGTATGCTTCAACCTCATTAGCCACTTCACTATGGGGTTGTTTTAATGTATGAATGTATATATGTGTGTTTTTAACAAATATTTGAATTAATAAAACTTTATTATTTTTTGATCTTCCCGGTTTCAATGGGTCAATAGACCTAATTTCACCAATTATCTGTTGGACCACCATAGTCCGCCTACTAATATCCAGCATAGAGTGCTATAAATAGAGGGAACCTTTCTGATCCTTCTTGGATCAACTCTGTTAATATAAGTTTTCTTTCCCTCCAAGCACCTGCTCAAACTTACCTTAATTTCTGTTTATATATACAGTATACATATGGGATGAGCGGTCTCATTTCCTTTATATGATAATAGAAGTATCTCAACTAACCCGATCTCTCCAACCCAGACCTGGCTACGCTGACTATCCACTCTCCAGGCGTCCCTCCGCTGCTGTGGGTGCGCAGTCTTGTACTTTCCCACCTCAGTACCGGGGTCCCGCCTTGTTCGTGGTGAGCGCAAGTGTTACAGTATACACCTGTGCTATCTCTCCAGCCAACCACAGCGAGGCATACTCCTGAGTATGCTTTCACCTCATTTGACAATCTCTCTTTATATGCTCAGCTGCCACACTGGCAATTGGGCTGAGCATAATCCTTCCTGCTAGCGAAGTGTTCACTGCTGTCTTGCCGCCATAGTCTTGTCCTGCTCCTTGTTCCTGATCTTGGCTACTTTTCCGGACTCCGCTCTCGACATCGGCTACGTACCACGACGATCTGCCTCTCTCTAATCCAGACCACGGCTAAGTACCTCCTATGATCCGCTACTCTCAAACACCGACCTCAGCAAGTATTACTGACCATCCAGACCTCTTCTACCCCAACCTGGCTACTTCGACCAATCTACACTCCAGACGCGCCCACGCGGCTGTGGGTTGATATCATATCAAATCCCCACCTCGGCCTCGCGGTCACACCTTGTTTGTGGTGAGCACTCCGTTACAATTCCCTCCCCCAGGGGAGTGGATGGGAGAATATAACCCTTACTCCACCAGAGAGTAAGGGAAGAGCAAGGACTGCTTCAGAGCCCCTTGGCCTAGAGTGGAGGTCCAGGGTACATCCTGAGGGTGAAGCCCAAGAAGAATTGTCTGAGGCTGTGTATGCTGATCATCTGCAATGTAACCAATATAGTGAACCTGTTCAAATATATCTTCCTATAGACAAAACAAAGTAGGGGGAGCGAGGGATAAGTAGATGCACAGATTTGACAAATACAGACAATTTTTAACAGAGTAAACCCAGTAAAGGAGGTAGGTGGGACGGTGGAAAATTAAAATAGATATACTAAATGATATATGCTTACACGGCCCTGTGTAAACCTTGTCCCAAGGGATGAGGAGGATTATCGAGAAGGGAAGCAGAGGAAATGGGACAAGTCTGTTACGAGAGAACAAACGAAAAGAGACAGAAGCAGTTCAATGGTAGGGAGGGACAAACACACAACAGTACATCCCCCCCAAAAAAGCCCAATCATTAACCATAACATTATAGCCCCTAAAAAACCAGAGGAGAAAGGGGCGGAGAAAGGGTTGGAGACGATAGCACCAAAATCTCATTATCAGAGTAATAAACATACATATTCAAGTATGAGTCACAAAAGGGGAGATTTTACCAGATCAGAGAGGGACCACAGAAGGGAGCCAGAAAGGAGGCACACAGATTATCATTATAGACAAGACTATGATCAACCATACCAGAACAGGGAGTATAGGTACCCTAGGGACGCCTGGCGGGTCAGACGCGATTATTCACCCAGACGAGAACGGTCCCCTAGACGGGAACGCTCCCCCTGGAGGGAAAGATTGCCGAGGAGATCGAGAGAAGAAAGATCTAGAGAAAGATGCGAAGATAGAAAGGGGAGAAGAGAGCCAAGAGAAAAAAGGGAGGAACAGTTTACACATAGAAGTCCCATTTGGGAAAGAACAGACAGGAGCAAGACAGGGGTCTCTTTTTTAGAACAGGCCCCCCAGACACCTGTAGAAATACAGAACAGGTTCTCATGCCTGGACGACCCCGGGGTACCCGGGACATCAGAGGGAAGGGGAAAGAAAAGAGAAAGAGAGGGAAAAGGGGAGGAAGGAAAGGTAGGGAAAAGACCAGCCCACTAACTAGTGTTTTTAACTTAAGTTCCAAGACTTTGGACGCTACTCAGACAAGAGTTTTAGCCAAAGGATTGAACTTCGCGCCTTCATGAGGCCCGAGTGGCTTCGACCTCTTCATCGATGCGCATAAATATTTGCGCCAGCTAACCGTCAAAAGATTTTTTCTGAGTAAAAACAATTTGAATTCGAACAGAGGCCAGCAAATATCAACACTTGATACTATTGCAGATAGTCAACCTGATCAGGAAATTTTTATACATACAAATTTAAGAAACAAATCTAGCTTCTACCCGAGTCACTGCAAAGGCGAGTACTTAGAGGTCTTCAATAAATTAATTATGGATGACTTCGAGCGACTGGCCAACAAGGGAAGCAGACATCGGGGAAATATGACCCGTGAGGAGAGACAGGCATTAAAAACCCTGACTGATGACACAAGTGTCACAATAAAACCAGCAGATAAGGGAGGGGGAGTAGTCGTAATGGACACTAGTTATTATTACAAAGAGTCACAGCGCATCCTTAGTGATGCAACTACCTACGAGAAGCTAGTGCACGACCCCTCGAATGCATATAAAGAAGAATTATCATCTATGTTACGTGCAGCCAAGGACCTGGGAATCTTGGGCGAGAAGGAGTTTAGTTACTTGTTGAAAACCGATCCAATCAAACCGGTTTTCTACTTCTTGCCCAAGATTCACAAAAATAGGCAGACACCACCAGGGAGACCTATAATTTCGGGCATAGGATCCCTCACGCAAAATTTCTATGAATACGTAGACATCTATCTGCAGAAATATGCTACTAACTCAAAATCATATTTACGAGACACGTTGCAGGTTTTGAGTGGCCTGTCCCCTGTGCACTGGCAGGAAAACTACATACTAGTTACCTGCGACGTCACATCTCTGTACACCTCAATAAGACATGCAGATGGATGTATAGCGGTAGCCTCAGCACTTGAGAATGATCATACGATCCCTCAAGAACAGAAAAGGTTTTGATTAGACGGAATAAGATTTATTTTAACACATAACCTATTCTGGTTTGATGGGCAAATGTTTTTGCAGAAATGTGGCACCGCAATGGGGACCAGATTTGCTCCAAGCTATGCCAATATCTTCATGTCACACTGGGAGGAGAATAACATCTGGGCTGGCAACCCTTTTGGAGCAAGTCTGGTCCTTTGGAAGAGATATATCGACGATGTGCTCATTATCTGGGAGGGGGACAATAAAGATCTTGACCTCTTTTTGAATCACATTAACAAGAATGACGTCAACCTTGTCTTCACATCTGAGAGGAGTACTGGTAGCATCAACTTCCTTGATTTAACGATATATGTATGTAGCGGTCATGTAAAATGGCTACAGTCATCTCTCCTGCTGACAGTAAGGCCTGGTAAGTTGTGGGCATGCCAGCAGTAATTATGGAGGTTTGCCCTCACACCCTGGTGAGGTGTCATATGTCTCATAGGAAGAGACAACATGCTGTGTGTCCACGGTTAGTGACATCAGAGATGTGCCTGTTCCTAGGGGATATAAGGCACAGCACTGTTCCAAAAGTTAGTCTGTGGAGTTCCTGTTGCTGTGCTGCTGTGTTCAGTAAGAGGCAGATGGAGGTCTGCAACATTGTTGCAGTAGTCTGAATGCAGAGCTGTGAGTCTGGCAGCACAAGCAGACAGAGACAAGCTGCCTGAGAGAACTGTGACCAGGGACCTGGCACAGGGCCGAGATCCCTGCAGGGATAGGGAACCCACCTATTAAGGGAAGGCGTACCTTTCGGAGGGAAGCAGCTGGAAGATGGAGGGCTAAGTACACCCCATTGTGGAGGGCAGCTAGCCCACCTCAAGCAATAAAGATGCTCTTAATCACAAACCCTCTCGTGTACATGTGTGGAGTGAATGTACAGAGAGGAGCACCACGGAGGAGTTCCTCAACAGGACCATCCCCATGCGGACGCAGGGACCCTGATGAGGTGGAGGCGCTGCACTGGAACTAGGTAGGACTCAGCACACTACCTCAGCTGCCTGTCTGGACGGGTCCTCCCCATACACCATCATGCGGGAGACTCAGGAGTCCTGTTGCCAACAGGTGCACCACCAGACACTACCACACTGTAATGGGGACCGGTTAGACCACAGGGGCCAATGTGAGATTGGGTGGGTCAGGCCGGGCCAGAAATACCGTTACATGTAGAAGACAACATCATAAAAACCAAAACATATTTCAAGGAGGTTGATGCTAGCAGTTTTCTCTTAAACAGCAGTTGCCACCATCAAAAATGGCTTAACAATATTCCTTATGGGCAGTTCCGACGTATCAGGCGGAACTGCACTGATATAGAGATATTTAAAGAACAGGCTGATATTCTGAAAACTAGGTTTGAGGAGAGACACTACAGGTCCGAGATAATCGAAAATGCTCTATCCAGAGCGTCAAAACTTAGCAAAGACGAACTGTTGGTACCAAAACAAAAGAAAGAAAACCCGGACTATATAGTGCCCTTTATCACCAAGTTTAACGAGGAAGCCAAGAATATCAAAAAAATTCTAAAGAAACACTGGCACGTTTTATGCAAAGATACAGTCCTAAGAGAATACTTACCGGAGTCACCTAGAGTAATTTTTAAGAAAGCTAACAATATTAAAAACAAACTGGCTAGTGCATTCAGAAAAGAGGAAAAAAATCCAGACAGAATGTTGGCTACCGAAACCTATAGTTTTTTTTAAATGTTTTGACTGCAAAGCGTGCAAGCAGGCGGAGAAAGAGACGCTAAATTTGAGTTCCAAAGTCACGAAGGAGGTTTTTAAAACTAAATACTTTATAAATTGTAGGACCTCCTTCGTGGTGTATCTCCCTGAGTGCCCGTGTGGGCTCCAGTATGTGGGCAGGACCACAAGAAGTCTTAGGATACATACTGGAGCACATAGGTAATATCAGAAGAGGCCTCACAAGTCATAGTGTACCAGTCCACTTCAGTTTGGCCCATGGGGGGGACCCATCGGGATTGCAATATAGGGGAATAGAATTTGTCACTGAGAATTGGAGAGGCGGAGATAGACTCAGGCGTTTAAGACAGCGAGAAACGTTCTGGATCTATCAGCTTAAGACTTTAACACCAAACGGCTTAAATGCAGATCTAGACATCCCAGCATTTTTGTAAGGGAGGCAATAACGATTAGAGACCCATTCAACCCCAACAGACTTTATAATAAAGAAAAAATTACACGGGGTTGTAATACTAATGCTCGTTTTCTGTTCCCCATCCCCTATTCCTCCCTCCCCCTCTTCTACTCCATCTCCCTCTAATTTTCCCATTTGTTTTGAGAAACACTTCTAATGCTTTGATATGTATTTACTTATATCATCAACAATTGATTGTGATCCCATGAGGAATTTTACAGTTAACGTTAACCCGACAATTATTAAAAAATACGTAGAGCAATTGAATTACAGCTAGCGTCGCGAATACCATTGTATCTATTTTTAAAATATTTTTATATATATAAAGAAATAAATTATGTTTTTTAAAGTGATTTGTATAAAAAGTGTTGTTTTTAATATTATTTTAGACAAAAAATTTTTAAACACCATAGAGTAATATACTATGTTTTATATATATTTATAGATAAATTGTTGATTTTAGACTTCAATGTATAAACCAAATTGACCATGACCAAGTAAGGCAGATAATACAAACCGTGAAATTGATAAAAGTACCATTTTTCTGAATTAAGATTAACCTAGATCTCGAGGTTAGCGTAATAAATCTAAGATACCCACTAACAAAAGGGAATACAAGATAAAAATGATTACCAACCAGTTTATTATTTGTGTTTCTATGTGTCTAGATAGAGATTAGTCTGAAAACAGTTGTCTTTAGACATTTTGATGTAACCCAAATGATTGCACAATATGGATGTTAAGCGATATATAATGTCAACATGAGATAGCACTATTTTTTAATTAGGATAAATTCAAATGCAAAGATTATTTTAGAAGATCTACTAATCTTGCCAACAAAATTATAATGGATGCAAGAATTTGGATTAATTGTAGGGTGGTAAGGAACACCAGAAGGGGCTCATCATATATATGGAGCATATGGCATTCATTGCAACCAATTACAGCAAATCATTCCCGCTATTTAACTAATTAGCAAACCGAGGGTCTATATAAGTCTACCAGACCCTGCCTACGTCATTAAAAGAGCCTGAGGAAGCCGTCCAATCGGCGAAACGCATTGCTCTAATTCGTTGAAGTCTTTTGGACCACTGGGGCTTCCGTAGCTGAGGGGAGCAGTCTGCAGTCACAGCCGCGCCAGGAACTAACATCAATTCCAACTCCGGACGCGGAGGAGAGAGCGGCTGGAGACCGGTGCAAACCGCAGCCACGGGAACACACCAGCCTAATGTAAATACCATGTGAGTGCATTTATTGTGGATTTTATTGATGTGCATTAAACGTTGAAGTTTTAAACGAGCACTGCTGATCCCAGTACATTATTTTGCCTCACCCACGCCCCTCTCTGTAACGGGGAGGGGAAGAAGCCCAGAACAGGGGAACTGTAATTGAGACCTGCATTGAACCCCCCGCCCGCCAGCAGTAACGCACACAACACCCCTGGGAATATCTCTGACGGGGAACCTAGGTGTATGCCATAAAGACAACTGCCCTGCGACTTTACTCACACTGGGCCGTGTGAGTATTTATATATTTATATATTTATATTGTAAATCACCACGACCCCTCCTGCACCCAACTGCGGAAGGGTCACCATCTACCACAAAGATACCATCTTGGGACAAGGTTTACACAGGGCCGTGTAAGCATATATCATTTAGTATATCTATTTTAATTTTCCACCGTCCCACCTACCTCCTTTACTGGGTTTACTCTGTTAAAAATTGTCTGTATTTGTCAAATCTGTGCATCTACTTATCCCTCGCTCCCCCTACTTTGTTTTGTCTATACGTTTCCATAAGGGCTTTGGATCATCCCTTTATTAGGGGTAGAAGCAGAAGGGATCGCAAGAACGACTCCGCATCATTAGCAAATAACCACAATAATTGGTTTCAACGCTCTTCTGAAATTCTGTCACTTAAGGTAAGCGCCTGGTTCTTCCATATTGTCCAAATATATCTTCCTGCCTGAGACTACAATCTATCAGGGGGAGGGGAAAGAAGTTCTCCTGCAGGGAGTGTCTCCATATCCCTGGGGCCTGCAAGAGATGGAGGCACTGTCACCTTGAGAAAAAATCAGTTACTACCCCAAAAGCCTGTTCTGTTCTCCCCTACAACACCGCTGGAAGCTCAGATCTACTGTGAGCCAGCAGGTATACACCACACCACACTGTGTAATGGAAAAATCTCCCAGAGAGGGGGAGGAAACACCGTTACATTAAAAACATCACCATCACAAATACAATTTCTGTGACAAAAGACAAAAAAGTTTCACTTAAAATGCGCATGCTCGGCACACACACACTTTTTTTTGTATTACTGTAACACATGGCACACTCGCTTATTGAAGCTTCTACATTTACCAGAATCAATAGTTCATAACAAGTAATTGTATAGCTGTGAGTAGGTTTACTGGCTATGCACTTTAACCCAGGCTGTGCTGAAAAGCTGTGCAATGCAGCAGGCATAAGCTTATAGAGGTCTGTAAGAGATGTGTGCTGTGATTCATATAATGGAGACCGATTAGGGTGAAATTATATCTTGCCTTATTGAGCCTGTTCCTTTATCCAGGCAAAACATACAAAAATAACAAAATAACAAACCCTTAGTAAGGGCTAATTTACTTCCCCAGACCCTATCTGCAGGACGTGAAGCATATTCCCATTACCTGCCTATCACCCGAAAATCTCAGGAGGTACCTTAAGCAGGTGCCCCCCCATGTCAGTCTTTGGCAGGTTCCTGGGTCCTCTGTGTCAAGGAAATATGTGCAACATAGCCTCCCGGCAGTTACTTCTGTTTCTGGGCCTTTCCTCTGTCAGTCCTGTTAGTGCAGGCAGTGGAAAGGTTAAATCCCTTATTAGGCCTGTATGTGTATTTCAGCCTTGAATATTGTATCAATATTCAAGGGCAGGCTTAGCAACTCTGAGGCTGTCAATCTAAGGGGTGGATATTGGTTGGAACGCCCCCTGCTGTGTGTGGGCCAATCTGTATCCGGCTCTGGCTTGTAATGAGTCAGAGTTAGAGACACTCCTCAAGGATGTTCAAATTAGGACATGCCCCCTAAATTAGTTAGGTCAGTTAGACAAGAGAGAGAGAGTTAGAGAGAAGATACCCTATGAGGAAACTGTCTCTCCCTTCCCCCATGCTAGTTGGGAAGGGAGGGGATATCATGCAGCTTAGGCAAAGAGAGTAAGAAGCAGGAATGATGATGAGTACTGCATGAGAGAAGTGTTTCTCTGTGATGGAGTCTGCTGAATAAAGACAGAAAATACATTGCTGTGTGGATTCATGTTTCTGGTTATGAAGGAGTGTCAGCGGGGGTCCATCCCCTGAAGATCATCAGGATATCCTCACTGGCTGGAGGCACTGCACCATCAGAGATCAGGGTAATCTGTCCCCCCTGTTCCCTGTCCTAGCTCTCCACACACCACCGCGGAGCCCTCAGCCCTCCTGTTGCCAGCAGGTCACAGCACCCAGACCGCTTGAAGTAACCAGCAAGCAGCATACCCCCAATCTCACTTGGGGGGGTATGATAAAAGGTTTACATAAGTGTCTGGGTGTCTTGATCTCAGCACACCTTTGTGCTCAATACAGTGTCTGTATGCAGGCTTCTCTGCTTTCCTGTGTCAGCCCAATTGTGAACTCAGGAATCTCTCTCCTGTTTCCAACCGGAGGCTTTTCTTAGAGCTCTAATGTGGCCAGGTGGAGTCTAGTTAATTGCCTGTCTGCAATTAACCAGCTCCCTGCTGGATTTAGAGGCAGTTTCTCTCAAACAGTGATACAGGGTCCATGTCATAATGGATTTCAAACAAAAGGTGACACTGTGTGCTCATTTGCATGTCATTTCCCAGAATCTCTTGCTGCAGTGGAAGCACTGCATGCTGGGTGATGATGGTGAAAAGCAGGGTTGCAGTCCTGTCTGAGACGTGAATATGCTCACAAGTGATTTTAATTTACTTTGAAAGCTAAATTCTAACTTTTTACTCTCACAACCAGTATATGGAGTTTATGGTTATAATGTGCATTTTCACCTCAATCGTACACACATACTGTACCATATCTCCAATAAACAAAGATGACCTTTGCTGTAGCAATAAGATGGAAAGTATATATTTTGATGCACTTTATCTTATTAGATTTTCGTCTCACTATATTCACTAGGTTACGCCTAGTTGTAAACAGTTTTAACTGCACTGTGTTGTACTGTGGCTCATATAGTGCTCCTAAATGTTAACCCTTAGGCACTGCATACATGTCATGCACCCAATGCTATTGGCTATATAAAAAAAGTTTTGTTTTCTATTTTTTCTTTACAGTGGAAGAAATACAAAGACAGTATAAAATAGGTCGTGTAGGACCTGCTAATAAAATCTATATTGATGTGATTCAGGGTTAAAATGTTTTTGCCAAAGATTTGAACTAAATGACCTATACTTATGAGAAGAACAAATCTAGAAAAATGTAGACTTGTAAAACATTGAATGTTGTCTTTTGGGGGATTTGACATCTATAATCTATATTGAACATTTTATTTTGCCTCCCTAGATAAATATTTTTTTTTTTTAAATCTTTTTTGATAATTGTACACACAATTCAGGGATCTTTGGATGTTCTGTATGGATCATAAAGTTCTGTAGTGATATGATAACCAACATCAACTTCTATTTATCTACTACAGTATTTACACTGTATTGTCTTTCTAAAATATGTTTAAATATTTTTTATTGCTTGATTATTTTATTCATGTATATTGTATCTTATAGTGATGTTTTTTTATATCCCTCCTGGGAGGCCTTACCACCCACCCAGGGGCAAATACTGTACACACTTCAACCACCCCATTAAAACACCAGTAACACCTTAATTACCTTAGTAATAGTAATCGCAAAGGTTATTAAGGGGTTCCTGGTGTTTTAATGGTTGGGCATCGGTCCTTTCTATGTTGGTGAGGAAGAAGAGGAGGAGGACGACGCTTTCATCCTGGCAGGGGTAAGTAAACATTTATTAATTTAATTTGTACTCTACTGTATATTTGAATGAGCAAAAGCACTAATAGCCATATTTGTGTGGGGGGGAAGGGGGTGTTGAGATTAGAGGGGGTGAGTGAAGGGGGTAGTTGCCTCGGAGTGGGTGGTTAGGTGTGTAGCAAGAGGAAAGACAGTCTCTGGGATTACATAATCTCAGTGATATTGTATTATGTCTTTTAGCTGCTTATTCATTTAAGTGTAGCACCCCTTTCTCGGCTATTGCCACGGTGGTGGGAAAAAGTGTACCTGGCACTCACCTGTTGGTAATTAGGATGGATCCTGAACCTCTGCTGAATGAGAGATTGGGGTAACAATTGTGCCACCACCTAACAGGGGTCCTGCCTAAATACAGGTGTAATCCCTGCCAGGAAAATCTATATTCTACACAATAAACACACTCATGGCGATGGAGTGAACAATGTATACAGTCATGTGAAAAAGAAAGTACACCCTCTTTGAATTCTATGGTTTTACATATCAGGACATAATAACAATCATCTGTTCTTTAGCAGGTCTAAATATTAGGTAAATACAACCTCAGATGAACAACAACACATGACATATTACACTGTGTCATGATATATTTAACAAAAATAAAGCCAAAATGGAGAAGCTATGTGTGAAAAACAAAGCCTTTCCCATAGAGCCCTACGTTACTAAACTGATGTTAAAGTCCAGGTGTTTTGCACTTATCCCACTTACCACTGACAGGCCTAACATATACCTGAGGTCCAACAGTAGCATTAATCAAATGTGGCGGTGACTCCACCTGGAAAGAGACTAATCACCAAATAAGGTATATATAAAGGACATACAAATCCTGCCACAAAAAAAATATATTTAATAATATACATGTACTACTAATGTATTTTTAACAATTGATAATTACAGAGAATACATTAAACATACATGGAGTGGGGGAAAGTGGGAGTTTTGGCAAGCACCCATGGTAAATACAGATAATATCAGTAAATATCTAAAGACTAAATCCAGTTGAAGTAGAAAGGCAGGAGCAGATAAGATAATAGTACAGACTTGTAAGAACCTTAAGTCTATGCTTGTTAATGTAGGAAGCCTGACAGATAAAATGGGGGAGCTTGAATTAAAATCTAGAAGAGACAGGTATGATATAATAGTCATTACTAAAACATGGTGGGATGAAACTCATGACTGGGCAGTTAATTTAGAGAGTTATTGTAGATGGGATTCAGAATCAATTTTGTCAGATGTGTAAGAATTCCATTTTGTAACAAAATTGTGAAATCTGTTGACTTGTAGAATAAGTGAATTGTTTATAGAACATTTTAACAACTAAATAGAACATGTCAAAGGCCAAGATAAGATTATGGGCTTTGCACCTAGACTTACTGCTAAGTATTTTCAAGAATGAAAATATCTTATTGTCTTATTTTCCTTTCATTATTTAACACTAGCAACGCTACATAGAGTTTGGCTGCAAACTTGTAGATATTTTGCCTGCTATCTGTATATCTGAAGGTTTATTATTTTGCCTCTTTGAATAAAGATTAGGAACTGCTGCTAAGAGTATTCTGTCCGGGTGTGTTACTTCTACTGATACACAAGGATCTAAATCTTCCATCATTTTTTAAGGTGAAACTACTTTGGTTGCACCTACTTAATTTTGATGGGTCAAATCTCCGTGATGGGGACGAAAATCTGGCACGGAAGTGACATAATGGGATGGAGTGGGTTGTACAAAAGCAGCCGTAGCAGCCAGCGCATGCACAGTACCAGTTTGACGAGTGTGCATGCGCAGAAATGTACATACCAGGAAGTGATGTAATGCGCATGCGCAGAGGCGGCAGTCGGTGGGTATTCATGGCCAGAGGTGGCAGTTGGCATGTGCGCATGCGCAGAGGCATCTATCTCCCTGTGTTCATGTGCAGAGGCAGGCAACACCACCTGCACATGCGCAGAAGCGGACACACACACCCTGGACACAAACAAACAAAAGGAACTCTGTTGTACAAATAGCAAAAATCATATAAATCTATCATTTATCATAAAAAAAACAGAAGTGGAAAAGACGCAAGGTGTTTAAACATATAACACATGAATTGTGTATAGATCAATATAATATAGTAACTGTAATGATAATTTAAAAAAAACAGGGTGTGTGTGCCTACAGTAGCACGCACGTTCTAAATCAAACTTCTTTGCGTTTTGTCACTGAAATTGTGTTTTGATTTTTATGATTTACATTGAATGAAAGACTTTTCAGAGTAACAGCATTTAGATACTTTACAATCCAAAATATATGTTTCTAACTTTAGTTACCATAAGTCAATTACATCATGTATTCCAAGTGATATGGAAATTCGACACAAACATAAATAGAATAAATTATACTCCCAAATCTCTTTCATTGGATTAAAAACATCACCATCAGAAATACAGTTACAGTGACAAAACACAAACAAGTTTCACTTATGTAGCCACTTACAATGCGCATGCTCAGCACACACAACTTTTGTATACAACAAACCAGATTATAACAATAAAGTAGATAACATCTGAACAATAGTAATAACAAAAGGACAAGCAGAATTGTGTAATATATATGTAAATATTGTATAACCAATATTGTAAGTGCTTTATTAACAATTTCAGTATTTTTCTCCATTCTATTGAATATACAGTATGTGCATTGGTTTGCAGCCTATGAATGGACAGATGTCACCAATATGATCCAATTTAGATACATGCAAATAATACAGGTACTCAGGCTATTGGAGTAGGATACATAAATCCATACCCAGCATGTGAATATGTCTCTATGGAATATTACTAAAGATCATAGGTGGTTCCTATGTGTAGCCTTGAGCTCCCGCAGCTCCTTGAGACCCCCCTCCCCTTGAGCAGCTCGATCGCGGGGGCCGAAAGACCCGACGGCTGCTTCCAAGGGTGGGGGCTGGAGCCGGGAGCAGCGCGGCTTCCCCTGCCTGCGGCCGGTTGCCGGGGACGCTAGTGCTAGTGTGCAGCAAGTTGCTGTACGCGTTACAAAGTTTGCAGTGCGTAGTGTAGTGTTAGTGTTAGGGTTCAGTGAGTGTCAGGACTGGGATGAGTTAGGGGAGTGGGGCAGGTTATTACCCCGCAGGCCCTAGGAGATTTCCCCAAGCCACCCCAGGTTGCGGTTCATCAGGGACAGGCCCTAGGTTAGGGTTCCTGTCACGTTAGGGTTAGTTAGGGATAGACAGGGATAGCGGCGGTTGCTGTTCCCGTGATTCGGTTGCTGGTACCGTGAGACGGTTGTGTTCCCGTGAAGCGGTGGGACCCTCGTTGGGGTTCCTGGAGAAGTACCTGGATAGGATCAGACGGATGCATCGCACGTCTGACCCTTTTAGAAGAGTGTTGCAGGCCCGAGCATCGGAGTGCTCGGAAGGTATTCAATATATATGTGCACCAACAGGCCTAACACATTAATTAGTGACTGCGCAGTCACCCACGTTCTCTACTAGAGTGCGGGACATTGGGTGGGGATTCTCGGGACACTGGGTGGGATCACCTAGTGTCGGGGAAGCGTCCTGCGCGACGCAGTAAGTGTCTCCTCTAGAGAGGGACACAGGTTATGATGTTATGATATGTTTTCTTGCATGTTCAGTAAAGTCCCTAGTTAATATATATATCTGTGTGAGTATCGATTATTGTGATTGTCCTGCGAGGAACCACTCCCCCTCTGGTGGGAGCCATCGCAGGTGGAGGCGCTGCATCGTTGGAAGTAAGTACCCCTAGTATAAATGCCCCAGGTTCCCCATGGCGGAAGCTCAGCCCTCCTGTGAGCCAACAGGTATAGCACCACACTGAGAAGTAGTCAGATACACCTACACACCCCAATCTCACTTAGGGGGGGGGGGAAAGAGGGCTACATATGTAAAACAGCTAGGCAATTGTTACATTCTCATGCCACAGGAGACAGCAGAAAAATGATCAGTAACTAGTATTTTAACTGGTATAGATATTTAAACTTTATCAAGTAGAATAAAATAGCACAGTTAAGAAGTAAAAACGCTGATTTTAGATGTACTGTATGTATTTTGGGGAATATAGCAAAGTATTATACACTCCTACGTTAAAAGTACAGACCATTATAAACAAGTCCAATACAGTGTATGATTTTTAAATATAACTAAGATAATGTTTAGTTTTAGGAGTAACACAGAAACATATATAATATGTAATCTGTTTATTAATTCTATTATTTTGTATTATTTTAACCTTTTGTATTGAAACAAATATTTGTTTCAATCACAGTATTACTGATTTTCTAGTTGTAGAAAAGCCTACACTTTATTACACTAACACTGTATTTCTGAAGGTCTTTTTCCGTCTCAAAATGTTTTTCAGTAGAACAAATGGAAATGTAAACAATATAAGGTTAGGAGAGCTGAGAACCAAGGTCAATGTGAATACATCAGACACAGAATTAAAAACAAACAATTACTATCTAAAATAATTAACTCCATATGTACAGTAAATAAATCCACTATTACAATAAACAAATCCACTATTACAACCCATGGGATATTTAGAAGCAGGGACATTCCGCTGGTATTAATATATGAACCAATCAGGATACATACCCATAATTGCACCATTGTAAAATGGATAAATCAAGGATTATGGTGCCCTGTAAATTAAACTCACCATATGGGCCCTAATATTAAAGAATAGCACACACAATTTTGAGTACTACAAACCCAAGGGATGGATTGTGCAATTACTGTAGGATTTGGGAGAGAAATTAATTAATCTAGCCGACCCAAATAATCTGAAAGAGGTGATCAATAGAGATGTACAATTTTTTTTGGCGAATTTGGTTTTGCCTTGGATAGGTTGGTTCCTTTGGTCGGCAGATTTCCACTGATCACTAGGAAAAAACTCTATCCGCAATTGTGGATTTTTTTCCCCCTTCAGAGACCGAGAGCAATCTTTTTCCGTTCAAATTTTTTCAAATACGAACATGGATCAAATCTATGAGAGAGAAGAGAGAGAGAGAAGAGAGAGAGAAGAGAGAGAGAGAAGAGAGAGAAGAGAGAGAGAGAAGAGAGAGAGAGAAGAGAGAGAGAGAAGAGAGAGAGAAGAGAGAGAGAGATTGAATTCCCCCCACACCCTGGGAGATGTTTTGCTACACATGTGTGCATCTGAACATTATGGCACCGCCCTGTGAGCCACCGGGAATCTCCGGCGATGCGCTCGCCTACCCACACTCTGCGCATTTGGCGCAAGCACGCACATCCTTCCGCTGGCCATACCGCACCTCCCCGGTGGTAAGGGGAATGAAAGGGGACCCAGGGGGGCAAAAAGGGGTCCAGAGGGACCCATGCTATATAAGTATCGCCATTTTTATATATATATCCACAAAAGTCCCTCCAAATAAATTAGGAAGATATGCCTGTGCTGAAAAACATCTGATGTATCTGACTGAGAGACATTCATCCCACGGGCAGTACAAAGGACTCGGGGGCATCCCTTAAGGTTGGAGGAAAGGAGATTTCACCAGCAACAAAGGAAAGGGTTCTTAACAGTAAGGGCAGTTAAAATGTGGAATTCATTACCCATGGAGACTGTGATGGCAGATACAATAGATTTGTTCAAAAAAAGGTTGGACATCTTTTTAGATGGGAAAGGTATACAGGGATATACCAAATAAGTATACATGGGAAGGATGTTGATCCAGGGATTAATCCGATAGCCAATTCTTGGAGTCAGGAAGGAATTTATTTTTCCCCTTATGAGAAATCATTGGATGATATGACACTGGGGTTTTTTGTTTGCCTTCCTCTGGATCAATAAGTAAGTATATATATAGGATAAAGTATCTGTTGTCTAAATTTAGCATAGGTTGAACTTGATGGACCTACGTCTTTTTTCAACCTTATCTACTATGTAACTATGTACTATGTAACTATGTAACATGCTAATGCCTATGCAAACTATATTTAAATGAGTCCCATCCCACACTTCGTTAAAGGATTTCCATACCAACTACATACACTAGAATTGATCAGCCTAAGGTACCAACCTAATGACTGACCCAATAGGACTAGAACCCACAACCACTGTTTTGTAGGCCACAGTTCTAGCACTGTCAGCTAAGGCTAAGGTCCCACTGGAGGCTGCTGAACGGGCGCCTGGCATTCTGGTGGCGTGGGCACAGCAGACAACCATGATCTGCGGTCTTTTAGCAGCGATCGGAGGTGCGTGGGGTGGGGGGGTAATAATAAAGATTACACTTCACCTTGAGTCCCTTGAGAGCTTGGGGCTTGCGGAGAAAGCGATCGATTATATAACTAACCCCCGCACATTGTACTGTTCTGAGAATTATGCTGCAACCTCAAAAATTGTAACATAAATTTGTTAACACACCAGTAATACCATATTTTTCTGTGGGGGTCTCGTAATGTCAAGACAATGTTATTGCCTCTTACAGGATAATTTTTAGCCCAAAACGAACAGATCGGAAGGGATTTGGCTCCGGCGATCTACCCTCTTGATTGGCCCACAGTACACCATGTGACGCGTCGCAACACACAATCTTGTTGTATCCCCTGCTGGCTTACACGCCACAGCGCGAAGAGAGACAACAAGCAAGGAGACACCGGGGCCTGCTAGAAAGGAGGTGAGGGACAGGTGAGAGGCGCTCACGCCGCTGCGTGCTGCTGTCAGACCTAGTCTCACTACCCTCGGCGTGCTTCTCTCTTACCTTGGCCCGCTATCGGGTGCTCTGCTTCCCCCGCCTTCTGCGGCATGTCACCTGGGCCAGCTGCCGGTCTACAGGCACGCGCGCGTCACGCGCGAGTATTAATAGGGACTCCTCTGGTCCCACCTCTGGGTTGGCCCGCGCGGTGGCCTCATCAGCAGGTCACGTACGCATGGGACA